>NC_029788.2:124327492-124348329 GCF_000816755.2 Arachis ipaensis
TATTATAATATATAATAAAAACGATAAATATATAATTTTTTAAAAGTATAAATAACTAACTATATAGTTATTGTTATGTTATTTGTCACTAAATTTTTGCTGTAGTGATATACATTCGATTATCTGTATTTGTACTATTTTGGTAGGTAATAATTTTTTTTGTCTACAATATTTTTCAGTTTGACAGATCAAAAATTAATCTGTTGCAGATTTGAACTTAATTTAAGGATTTGTCACTGATCAATAAATTATTACATGCACAAAATGAAATTTAAATCTCTGATACTTACTTAAGCAGACGAGTGAACTAACCACTTGACAACTCAAATTAATTACTCGTTCAGTAATTTAATATGTATAAACAATCTTAATTAACATATAATGTTATTATATATGTGATTGTGTACTAAAAATATAAACCTTTTTTGTACATAAATAATTTTTACAATGACCTAAAAATATGGTAAAAAAAGAGTTAAGTTCCTCCTAAAGGTATTGGGTAAAAAGGATGGAACCCAAAAGAACACCTTGAGGAGTTGAATTTCTCTTCATTGGGAACTAAATTGGTGGAAGTGGATTGGTTGGATTTGGAGTGTAAAGAGCGTCATCTAGTTGAAAGAAAACCAAACTAGATGTCCCTTCACTAATGTTACATGTCAGGAGCTTTAGTTTAACGTGTAGGAATCAACTTCCTCCTTTGAACAGACGAAAAGACTTAAAGTCACCGGAATACCAAAAGATATTTGGGATAAAAAAGAGTAAACCAAATATCAGACTAAAACCATTAGACAATAGATTTCCTCTTCATCATGGTTTTACACTATAAAAATGACCTCAAGCCACCTCTGTAAAGCATCCTTTACTTTCACCTCCACCTTCACTTTTTCACCTTCACCTTCACCTTCATCCTCTTCTAAGAGCTTCTTTTCTGAAAACATTTTACCTTTTTTTTTACTTCTGAAGCTGAGAAGCTAAAAAACCCATCTTTTCCTCTCCCCAAAATTTCTCTCCTTGTTCCTCATTTTCATTCATCACCTTCACGAGTAAAAATTGGCATTCGAATGTTCCACCAGAACACTCGACAACTATTAACCAGCCCATGTCCACTTTAAACAAAGCTCATTCATCCTCTTGTGACATTAGTGGAGGTCTCAATACTTGTTTTCCACCTCTATTTCTCATCATTAGTTCTTGTATTACGTACTTGTCATTAATAAAAGTGTTTTCTTCACAAGTATACTTACCCTGAATCTCTCGTCTTAACCATTATTTTTCACTTAATCTACTTTTCAAAAAACCTCACCCGAATCAATATGAAAGAATGGAAAGATGTGTAAATCACTATTACGTACAAAGTATTTATATCTTATCCAGTGTGATAGATATATGTCCTAATTAACCATTAATGAAGGGAAGAAACAATCATTTTCAGTTACACAATATACATAAGGATTTGTTGTTAGGCGATTAATAATGGCTTTTAATAAGCCATTGAAAAATTCAATAATGTCGGCAAGAACATGGGAGCTGTTGTCCTTAATGTCATACATATAAAGCATTCAACACACATTTGTAAGTTTTATGTTTTAGCTAGTTTTGTTTCGGAGTAAGATTAGAATTATCTTTTTATTGTCCGAGAACATGAATATACAGGATCAGAATATAAAGTTGCAATGGATTTTTTTTGTTTTAAGTTGGTAGATCTACTGGTAAGATTGTATTTTTATAACACTCTAATATTTATATCAATAATAAAATTTAAAAAAAATATATAAAGGTTAGAGATGCCCCATACTCATTTAAGAGGTTGTGGGTTTGAGTCTTCATATCTTTGATAAAAAAAAAGTTTTTTATATATGTATAATATTTAAAAAAAAAAAACAAATGCAATTAGATTTTGCAATATAAATAAAATCTTACATAAATATGATCTAAATTATACTTTTTATGAGTTGACATATTTAAATAAAAAACTTTTTTGACCAACTACCATTTTAGACCCAACTTTAAGAGTTAAATAATTGTATTAGCATTGAATCCTTTGAGCATTGAGCTTCTTGTAATTAACTTAGGTTAAAGATTAAAGTCACTCCCATATTGTTTAGGATAAGGGTTTCTCATTAAAAGAAAGAGTTAACCACCGATTTCGTTTCCCACTTATGAAAATACTAACAAAATTAACCTCTATTTTGTCCTTCATATATTTAATAATACTACAAAAATACCCAAACATGAAATAGACTTCTCTGGTAATAAAATTAGCTGAGGTGACAAACGAAAATAATAATTGTTTTGTTACACTTTTTCTCTTTTTTCCGTAGTTGTTCTCTCTCACTATTTTCCTCCCCAAATCTCTCTGAAGTCATTACAATAACGACAACAACAATAATATCTCTCTCTTTCTCTCTTTCCATGTTTATGTCTCCAAATTTAATTTGTTGGAAAAATTAAGATTCAAACAAGAATTTGTCTAACAACAAAAATACTAAAAATAATTTTTTTACAATATATGTGATTAAATAGACAACACAAAAGATACTTCAAACATTAAATATAATAGCAAAAATCAAATAATCAAATACTAAAATTTTTATCGTAAAAAAACTTTTAAAAGAGGGATAAAAAATTCACATAATATAGTCCAATAAAATTTTTCACTATTAAAATAATTAATGGGTACACAATCATTCTTCATTCCTAGTAGCATTAAGGCATCTCAACAATCAACAAAATACATCATCAAAACTGATGAAATGAACATAAACCTTCCATAAAAGTAGATATTTCAAATCAGACAAAAGAGAAAGCAATATAACTAGCAAGTTATATCCTAATGTTCATCTATACACTAGGAATAACATACTAAAATTTTATAAGAAATGGAACAAGTTTACCAGTTCAATAATCAAAATGGCAGTGCTCTTTTTTGCCAATTTCTTCTTCTCTTCGGCAACAATGATCTCTCTCTCTCTCTTCTCTGTTTCTTTTTCTTTCTTTCAAAAGTGAGAGATTCAAAGTCTCTCTTTTTTCTTACCTCGGCTTAAAGCCACTTTCTCTTTTTTTATTATTTTTTTGTTTTAAAATGTGGGTCCCACTTGAGTTAGGGATCCGCCAACAAATCTTTTTTTCATTGGCTCAAATGGGAATATGCTGCCCCACCAAGCCTATCTTCTCTTTATAGGAAACAAACTTCACTGCAGGTAAACTCTTAGTCATCATACCTGAACCATTGTCATCAGTATGGATATTTTCAAGTACATATAACTTCATCTCAAGCGCTTGACGTATCCAATGATACCTCACTTCTATGTGCTTCAATCTAAAATGAAACGTCATATTCTTACTGAGATGGATAGCACTTTGACTGTCACAAAATAACACAAACTTATCTTGATTGATGCCTAACTCTTGTAGAAATTTATTCATCCACAAGAGTTTCTTAGAAACTTCAACAACAGCAATGTATTCTGCCTCTGTAACAGACAAAGCAACACATTTCTAAAGTCAGGATTGTCATGACACAGCTCCCCCTACAAAAGTTATCATATAACCAGAAGTAGACTTTATTGAATCAAGATACCCAACCAGATCCGCATATGTGTAACCATCCAACACAGGTTAGCCACTCCCAAAGTATAAACAAACTCTGGAAGTACCATTAAGGTATCTGAGAATTCACTTTACTGCTTGCCAGTGTTCCTTGCCAAGATTAGAGAGAAACCGACCAACAACTCCAACAGCATGAGCAATATCTGGCCTAGTGCAAACCATAGCATATATCAAACTACCAACTGCACATGCATATGGAATCTTTTTCATTTCTTCTTTTTCTTTCTCACTTGTAGGACATTGTTGCGAACTCAGCCTGAAATGACTAGCAAGTTGAGTAGTAATAAGTTTAGAATTACTCATACTAAACCTCTCTAGTATCTTCTCAATGTACTTCTACTGCAACTACCACATTTTTTTATTCTTCCTGTCATGAGTGATACTCATGCTAAAAAATTTTTTTGTAGGACCTAAATTCTTCAGAGCAAGGATTTGTTCAAGTCTTTCTTAAGACTTTCAATCTTCTTAGTGTTATAACCAACAATCAACATGTCATTAACATAAAGCAAGAGAATTATAAAGTTACTATCAGAGGATTTCTTAACATACACACAATAATAAGAAGAAGTCTTGTTATACCCATGACCTTCCATGACGGAATCAAACTTCGTGTACCACTGTCTTGACGCTTGTTTCAGCCCATATAAGCTATTCTTCAACTTGAATACAAGATGCTCCTTTCCTTTAACCTCAAATTCTTCTGGTTGCTCCATATATATTTCTTTATCTATGTCACCATACAAGAATGCAGTCTTCACATCAAGCTACTCAACCTCTATTTCAATCTAGCCGCTAATCCAAGCACCACTCGAATAGAGGACATCTTTACAACTGGAAAAAAATCTCTTCAAAACCAATACCTTTCTTCTGCTCAAAGCCTTTCACAACCAACCGAGCTTTGTACCTTGGCCGTGAGACATTTTTATCCACTTTTAATTTGAACACCCATTTATTATTGAATGCTCACTTATCCTTCGGTAGCATTACCAATTCAAACGTATGATTCTCATATAAGGATTTCATTTCTTCTTGTATGGTTTTCAACCAATCTTTTTTATGCTCATAAGACATAGCTTCCTAGTAGTTCTCTAACTTTTCAGTCTCAGTGTTTATCACATACTCATGAGGAGAGTATCTTTGAGAAGGATGATGTTCTCTAATAGATCTTTTCAATTCAGGCTCAACTAGTGGTTTAGGTAAAACTTCAACATCTAGCATCTCAGGTTGAAGTATAGGTTCATCATGCAAATCATCACCATCATTATCAACTTGTACATCTCTCTCATTAACAGGAGGTCTAGTGGAAGGATCAGGTTCATCATCAGCAGAACGTCTAACAGTTATTATTGGCTTATTTATCTTTTCAAGATCTTCAATAGTTTTGTTTTCAAGAAAAATTACATCTCAAATTCTAATTATTTTCTTATTCACCGGATCCCATAATCTGTAGGCAAAGTCTTTGTGACCATAACCCATAAAGATATACTACTTTAACTTTTCATCAAGTTTGGACCTTTCATCTCTTAGAATGTGAACAAAAGTCATACACCCAAACACTCCCAAGTGATTATAGGAGATATCTTTTTTTCTCCAAACTTTCTTTGGAATATTACCATTTAGTGGAACTGAAGGAGAAATGTTGATCAAATCTACTGCAGTCCTCATCGTTTTACCCCAAAAGAATTTAAACAATTTTGCATGAGAGAGCATACACCTGACTCTATCATTGATGGTACGATTCATTCTCTCTGTAACTCCATTATGTTGAGGAGTCTTTGGAACTAATAAAAATAATTAATTGTTATATTACTCATGTAAATGATTATTCAAAAAAATAAATATAATTAAATGATTGTATAAAACTTTTATACTATTAGTACATATATCAAAATTAAACCATATATCTAATTAGGTCTACAATTTAAATCATTCAATTTTGAATAAAATATATTTTGTCTTTAATAATTAATTTAATTCAATTTCATTATTAAAATTTGAAATTATATTATCTGAAATATTTTTGCCGTATTGATTTTTTATTTTTTTATTTTATTTCTCTTAAAAAAGTGAAACAAAAAGAATTATGAGAAAATGGAATAAGAAGAAGAAGAAGCAGCATATATAAGGAGAAGGAAGAGGAAGAGTTTTGAATTATACAGAACTTATTAGAATAAAAATACACCGAAATTTCTTAACAAATACACATAGATTTCTTAGTTTTTACACCGAAACTTTGCTACAAAAGCACAAAAATGTCTTCTTTAATGCTGCATTTTTTTTATTTCTTTGTTTCTTTTAGTTGAATGAATGTAGCTTTATCCTCTTCCTAGTAATTTTGCAGCATTATATGTTTTTTTCTTCTTCTTTGTTTGATTTTTTTTTTAATTTTTGTTAAGAAAGTAAAATAAGAAGAAACTTGAGAAGATAAAACAAAAAAGAAAAGATGATTAAGAAAAAAAGATAATGATGAATAAAAAGAAGACAAAGCAGAAGATGAGGAGAAAAAGAAATATTTTTGAATTATGTAGAACTTATCAGAATAAAAATATACCGAAATTTATTAACAAATACACATAAATTTCTTAGTTTTTACACTGACATTACTTAATGATTGTAATACGCAAGCTCAGTTCAAAAACAAGCACACAAACAAGACTGAATCATAAAGAAAAACACATCCAAATTAATTTTAGATTAAACAACATCATTAATATGACAAAAATTCAACGATAACGAAAATAATAACGTCGATAACGATAAAAAAGATGACGATGACAATAACGATGATGACGATGACGATGACGATATAATGATGACGATATAATGATAACGATAATGATGATGATGGAGAAAGAAGAGTAAGAAAACGAATGAAAAGAGAAATCAAATGAAAAAAGGGAAGAGGAGGAGAAGGTAGTGATAGTGGTGGTGACGACGATAATGAAAGAAAAAAATAGAAAAAAAAGAAGAAAAAATAGCAATTGAGATGTTAGTAAGAAGAAAAAGAAGAGAAAAAAGATGAAGAAAAGGAGAAGGAAATTGAAAAGGAGGAAGAGAAAGAAATAGAAAAGAAGAAAGTGCGTGATTTAAAAAACGATTTAACAATTTGGTTAGATTTAGTTAAATATTTTGTTTTGATGTAGAACTTTATTCTATTTATTCAATAATCCCATTGCAATTTGTCCCTACTCTGCTGAATTTTAACTGACAAAATCCTGTTTGCAACGTCTTGGGGAAATAATTCTTGAATGAGATTCTGATTCCAATTCCTATCTTCAGTAATTAGATCTTTAACTCTTAGAACCAACTCAGAAATAGCATGTCTATTTGGCATGTCAGAAATCATAAAAGGATACGGAGGAGGCAGCCAAGGATCCTCAAAGGTTCGGATATTCTCTCCAGTACCCACAGCCCAATTAAGACCTTTTTCAACAATCTTTCAGCCTTCCAGTATGCTCCTCTATCCCCAAGAAGGTAAGACTCCAATTTCTGCCGTTATAGTATTACCATTGCTAAAGTATTTACCTCTTAGGATTTTGAATAATAAGGAAGTAGGCTGTGTTACGAGTCGCCAAAACTGTTTGCCTAAAAGTACCAGATTTTGGATTCTGAGATCTTTAAATCCAAGGTCTCCTTCTTTTCGTAGGCGAGTCATAGTGTCCCAGCTAATCCAAGCCATCCACCTTTCAGAACCTTTTTGTCCCCACCAGAACTGAGAAAGTAGAGAGTGAATTTTCGAAATTAAACCATCAGGCAACTTGAAGCAAGACAATGTATAAATAGAAATAGCTTCTCCCACTGCTTTAAGCAATACGTGTCTACCACCTGACGATAGAAGATTGTGCTTCCACCCTTGGATTCTTTTTCGAACCTTTTCTTTGATCATATTAAAAGAAGCCTTTTTTGATTTAGAGACTGTAGAAGGCAAACCAAGGTATTTATCTTTTGTCCCGATATGATTAATATTCATAGAGTTAGCCAGTAGGTACGAGTAGTGGAGGGAGTGTTGTGGCTAAAGAATACAGCAGATTTATTAAGATTTACCCTCTGGCCACTGATATTTTCATAAGAATTCAATAAATGCAGGATATTTGAACATGCTTCAGGATTAGCCTTATAGAATAAGATGGAATCATCAACAAAGAGGAGGTGCTTGACCTTGGGACATCGCCTATGTATCTGAAGACCCTGAATTAGTCTGTTTTGTTCTGCCTTGTGTAGCAAGAAGGAGAGACATTTTGCACAGAAAAGAAAAAGATAGGGAGATAGAGGATCTCCTTGTCGAATACCTCTATTTGGTTTGAAGAAATCATAAGGTTGTCCTTCCAATAACAGAATAAGAAACAGTTGTCACTAATTCTCGAATCCACATGATCCACCGCGAGTCAAAACCAAACTTCTCCAATATAAACCAAAGAAAGTGTCATTCCACCCTATCATATGCCTTACTCATATCTAATTTTAGCGCCATTTCATTTTCGAGTCCCCTTTTTTTGTTCTTCAAGTAATGCATACACTCGTAAGCAATTAGAATATTATCAGAGATTAATCTGTCTTTAATAAAAGCACTCTGCGTAGGGCTAATTAGTCTATTCATCATACCCTGAAGTCTATGTACAAATACTTTGGAGATAATCTTGTAAAAGACTGAAGATAGGCTTATTGGTCTTACCTGAGTCATATCTTTAGCATCAGAAATCTTGGGAATAAGACAGATCTGAGTGTGGTTAAAATCCTTCAAAATTTTGCCCCCTGAAAAGAAGCTCTTAACTGCTCGAAACACATCACCACTAAGTATGTTCCAGAAGCTTTGAAAAAAATTTTGCTGTCATACCATCGTCTCCTGGAGCACTTTGAGGATGAATGCTAAATGTTGCACGTTTCACTTCCTCCATAGTCACTGGTCTTTGAAGCCTACGGTTCATGTGAGCTGTAACCTTAGGTTCAAAATCAGTAAACAGAGGTTCAGGATTCTCATGACAAGTGGAGGAAAAGATGTCCTTGAAATGAGATTCAGCCACAGAAGCAATACTAGCATTTGAAGTAGCCACTTCACCATCACTGCCAGTTAGTTGCCAAATTCTATTCTTTCGGGTTCCATTTCTAAATTTCTGATGGAAGAAAGCTGTATTCTGATCACTGGATTTGAGCCATTTGACTCTAGACTTATCTTTCCAATAAGATTCCTCATTTTGCAATGCTTTTTAAAGTTTGTCCTCTATTTTTGAAATGATGTCACCTCCATGAATTCCGGCTAAACGAAGTTCCTATAATTCAAACTGTAGTAAATCAATATTCACCTTCGAATTAGATCTGTGTTCTTGCTACCATTTGACAATCTTATGCCGACAACGCTTTATTTTTTGAGCTAGGATATACATGGCTGAACCATCAATCTGTTCGTGCCAAACCTCTCTAACAATCTGCCTTATTTCATCATTGGAACACCATCTTTCTTGGAATTTGAATCGGCATTTAGATTTCTCAGTTCTCGGATTAGAGTCTAAGAGAAGAGGGGAGTGATCCGAGCCTGATTCTGATAGTCTAAGAACCGTTGCATTGGGATAGAGTTGCTGCCAATCAACTACTACCAGGAATCGGTCCAGTCTTTCCTGTATCAACTCATCACCCCTTCGTCTATTCGACCAAGTGAATGGTCTTCTAACCATACCAATATCAATCAGAGAATTATCATCAATAAAACTGTTAAAGGTTTCAATAGAAGAAGGAGATTTAGCACCCCCACCTGCTTTCTCCAATTGATTAGAAATGGCATTAAAATCACCCATTAACACAACTTTACCATTGAACTGTTGGGTGACTGAAGTTAATTCAGCAAACTGAGCCATTCTATGTTGATCATTTGAACTGAAATAAACACCTAGAACACCATAGGGATCATTAGAACCAGCTGTCAGAACTGATGCCGCAATGAAGAATCTACCATGCTGTAAAATCTGAACAGTGCAACCATCCCTCCATGCCATTGCCAAACCCCCTGATAATCCATCCGGATCCACAATAAACCATTCCTTGAAACTACAAGATCTTAGTTTTCCTTCAACTTGTCGAGATTGATTTTTTGTTTCACAGATAAAACCAACCTCGGGGGAGTAGGATTTGCAAATCCCTTTAAGATTGTGGATTGTCAGGGGTCTCCCCAAACCCCGACAATTCCACGAGAGCAGTTTCATATTTCTTTGGGTGCCACTTGAAGGCTGGCACCCGCCACCATCATAGCATCAGAGACAATATCATTGAGACAAATTTTTTTTTGAAATATCTTCAGTACTATTACCTCCACTCCTCCGTTTGAAACCTATCACAGACTTTCTGGCAAGTTGTTTCAGGTTTGGCTTTTTGTTCTCCTTTTTAAGCTTGGATATGACATTATTCATAGGATATGATATCTCCAATAAAGCATTAGAAGAAGAATTAGTATCAGTAGTTGTACCTGTGTTTTCTGATTCACCCTCAGTTTCTGCTCTAGAACCCGAATTGGCAGCAATTTTTTCATTATTTTGTTTTTTCTGATCATCTTGCACACTCATTTTTGAGAAACTATCAAAAAGCCAAGCAAGTGGAGATTTTTTCTTCGATTGAGCTGGAATAGAACCTTCCCGAGGTTGGTTAGGATTGAAGGAAGCTCTCTTTTCAGTTAAACGCCTGCCGACTTGATCTATCTTAAGCCATTCACCAACTTTATCTTCCTTGATATTGTTTTGGGCAGAATCATCAATAAAACATTGACAGTTCTTAGATTCATGCCCCAATTTTGCACAATAAGTACATAACACACCTATACGTTCATAACGTACTCCAATTTCCAGCATTTTCTGATTAGGATCAAGCAATTTCAGTGTATCCCTCACTCTTTTATCACCGTTCAGTTCCACTTTAGCCTTCACTATGCGTGTATCTTTGCCTCTAACTTCAAATAGAGCAACATCTTCAATTTGACCAAGTCTCCCACCCAATTTTCGGCCAACCTCAAGTGTTTTGTATTGTTCAGGCAATCCCCAAAATTGTGCCCATACAGAAAAAATGTGATTATCCTCCATGTTTATTGACTGCTTCCATCTGCGAACATGAATAACAAAACTCTTGAATAACCAAGGTGAACCCTTCTCAATTCGAGTCAGAGTCATTCTCAAAGAAAAATTGAAACTGGTTCCTGGATTTTTCGACTACTTTGAATCCTTCTACTTTATTCCATATTGCATAGAGAGCTCCTTCCATGGTACCTACGAAAAAGATCCGATCTGAGAAAATTCTTTCGGACAGGCTCCGTGTACAGGCTTGAATTCCTTCAGAAACATCTTCATAAGCTAAAACGATCAAGTCATCCTCCTGATCACTATCAATTATATGAGGGTTCTGAGTCTTTAATTTGTTACTCATGGTGTAGAGAAAAACAGGATTGATATTTAATAATTTCAGAGAGAAATAAGATATATGGAATGAGTAAATTTAAAAACGGAATGAATTAAAAGAGGAATGAATTGGGAGAGAAAATAGAAATTAAGGAACTAAGTGGAAAAGAAATTAAGAGAAGAAAATAGAAGAAGATGGAAAAGTATTGACGAAGAAAAGACAAAGAAAAGTGTAACTATGGAGGCGACGCAATGAAACCCTAGCAGAATGTGAACGAACTCATGAGGTACTAGATGAAGAGTACGTATTCCCGCTTTAAATTTGATTCAAATAGTAGAACTCTAAAAAAAACTGTATTAATCGTATAAATAATAAATAATATAGTTAAAAGACTACGTAAAATTTTATAATATTAGTACTTTAAGATTAAACTAATATCAAACTTTTGAAAATATATAAAAATTCTAATATTAATATAACGGAAATTTAATTGTGATTATATATAGTGTAGACTTACGTTCGAAAGAAACTACACAAACTTGCCTCACTCGAAATGAAAACTCTGGCTATCAAAAGATCATACAACAACCACTCTGATGCTGACCCCATTGAACACTACTGGCATCGCCAGTGCCACGTTATAACGATAAAGGCCTATTAATTAATAAGAACATTAACTATTAGCAATTTACATCTTTGAAAAAAGTGCATTGTATTTAAAATAAAACAAACGGAAAAAAGACAAAAATCTAAAGAAAAGGACAACTAGGGTGCATTTAACCAATAGTAGCTAGTCTTCATAATTTCCAAATGCAATTTGATAAATGTGGATGATTGAGTTCACAAAGTCCGTATATATATGTAATGACAACAATGTACATGCATATCCATTATAATCATGTTAGCTATTTTATATTTTGACTTATATCAGGTGATTTTACTATTGGTTTAAAAAAAAAATTGGGCAAATGAAGAAGTTCCAAATAACATGTGTAAGCTATAAATAAAATTTAACGATGAAGGAGATGAGAGAGAGAGGGAGAGAGTGGGTGGGAAACACAGGGAGAGGTAGAGTTTTAGGTCAGATTAAGGATCCTAGGGTTTGGAATCGAGATGAGTATCGACGTTTGGAAAACGAGTCCTTCTCAATTTTCGTGGATAATCTCCCGACAGACATTTCGAAGAGGGAGCTGTTTCAACATTTTAATTGGACTGGGCGCATCAACGATATTTACTTATCAAAGAAACAGAAGAACGGTGGGTTATACATTTTTGCGTTTATACGGTACACCACGAAAGGAGGGGCTTTGAAGGCTATAGCTGAAATGAATCATATGAGATTGAGAGGTAAGATTGTTTTTGTGGGGGAAGCTAAATATAGAAGAGTGCATGAGGAGAAAGACACAAACAGGACTCCTCTGGGCCGTCAAGTGCCGGAAGTAAGAGGAGGGAATAAGGATATCACAGCTACGTCAAACAAGGATTTAGCGAAGGATAAGAAAGCTGAAGATCCACATGACAATGGATGGACGAAGAAGGTGGAAGTTCCCCTGGTAAAAGAAAATTTGGACTGGCTACAGAAAAGCTTGGTTGGGGGAACGACAAAGGCAATTGACTTCAGAGCGTTGAAGGATTCGGTTGCGAAGAATTTTCCCCATGTTATTCAAGTGCGCGAAATGGGTGCTTATAAAGCACTGTTGACCTTTGACAGCCTCCTGAATGCAGAAGAAGCGTACACCTTCAATATGAATAGCCTTCTGCAGATATTCCATAGTGTTTGGAGATGGGACGAGTCGGAGAAAAGTGAAACTCGGAGGGTGTGGTTAGAGTGCTTTGGGGTTCCATTACATGCATGGTCCGAGAATACTTTTAAGGTAATAGGAAGTCAATGGGGTGAGGTCATTGGTTGTGATAGCGTGACTGGATCGTGTACCTCCTTTAGTGCCGGCCGTGTCCAAATTGATACCTGCGTGATGGACATGATAAAAGAATGGATACATATCACAATAGGCACTAGTGGATTTGATATATTGGTAAAAGAGATAGGGCATGAAACATATGGTCAGAATAACAAGGTGGATATGATGAGAAATGACAAGGATAGTTGTGACCACCAGAGAAACATAACTATGAAACGCTGTGAGGATATAGCTATGACGCCGCCAAGTCCAACAAGTTCGACAGCCAGCCCAGATCTGGCAGTGGAAGTGGTTATCGAGGTGCTGCGACAGGAGGTTGAAGATGAGGCTAGATTGGTAAATTCAGAAATAATTTTGAATGAGTGGAGTTATGAATATTTAAGACATAATCAACTGAATTTGGTAACTTATCAATCTAATAAAAGCGATATTGAAGGCATGGCAGATTTTGTGGGTAATGAGGTGAGTAATGAAGTGGATTCTGAGTTGACTATCCCCTGGGAGTACGGCAGTAAACCTAACGGGCCTGGCAAGGGAATTATAATGTCTGATGCCATTGAAGCTAAAAGGAGGCCTCTCAATAAACATAGAGGCTGCTATGTAGTGTTGGGCCACGAAGGGTTAAGGCCCAGCTCACCATTACACGGAAGAGAAGGGAGACTCCCTGATGGGCCTGGTTTGGGGCGCTTGGGTCAGACCTATACCGGGTCGGGTACAAACCAAGCGGTCAGAGAAGATGTTCGCCAACCGGGTCACCCTCGTCCAGCCGCAGAAGACTCTGCGCATGGTGATATCGGGGAGGTGGGGGCTACGGCTCCTGAGAATGGAGCTGAACGAACGCACCACGAGGAAGACCGAGCAATCCGGCGGCGGAGGCGACGGCGATTGTGACACAGGAAGAAGGCGTGCGTTCCTCTCATGGTGTCGAGCTGGATTTGACAGGGATTAGATGGAACGTTGAGAAGCGAAGCACGTCAAGCACGGGGGATTTAGGAGGAGGCCGTCTAGTAGTTCTTGTTAGTGAGGATGACGAGACACGAAGGGTTGTGGAAGCGGGAACTGATTGTGAAGAAGGGCGCGGTAACTTTGAAGGACACAGTCAGGAAGATGACCAAGAGCTTAAGAAGACTGGCTTGGGTAAAGAAGCAGGAATCGTTAGAAAACTACCAGTGCCTGACGACGAAGACGGTCACAGTGACGTAGTGCCTGCCAAGGATGATCAAGCCAGTGACAGTGAGGGCACAACGTTGGAGGAGCAGATTTTAGAAAACAAAAGAACTTGGGGAAATAGCAACGGAGTCAGGAGCAGTGATGTACAACGAAGAAGATGACATTATGGCGATCCTTCAACAACAGAATGAAGAAATTGCCAGGAAAAAACGGTTGGCGAAACAAAGGGCAAAAGCAAGGCGGAGCCGACCAAAATCCCACAAAAAGGTGTGTTATAATTTATTGAAATGATTTTTAGTTCCTGGAACATCAGGGGGTTGAGGGGTGATGGAAAATTGAGGATGATAAAGGACCTAAAAAAAAATTCAAGTTAAACATGCTAGGTTTGGTGGAGACTAAGAGACAGTTAGTGACTAAATTTGATATACCAAAAATTTGGGGAAATAGCTGTGCGGGTTGGGACTTTGTTGAATCTAATGGTGCTTCTGGTGGGCTGCTGCTTATATGGGATGATGATTTTTTTTAAATAAGAAAAAGCCACAAAGGGGAAAGATGGTTGTGTGTTGAAGGGGAGGTAGTGAAAGATAATTTTCATTGTGCTTTTATTTTGTTATATGGTGCGCATGCTAGGGATGAGAAGCTTGTTGTTTGGGAAGAGTTGAGCTACATAGCTGGTTTATGCCAGGTTTCCTGCTGCTTCATGGGGGACTTTAATGAGATTGTACAGGTAGAAGAAAGACGGGGTACTGATAGATTACCCTTGGCAGCTGAAGACTTCAAGAATTGGATACATGATATGGGGGTGGTGGACTTGCCGATTACTGACCGCAAATTTACCTGGTTCAGAGGAAGATCATGCAGCCGTATCGATAGGGTCCTGGTTAGCCTGGAATGGTTGGAAAAGTTCCCATAGATTCGGTTACGTGGTGGTCCTAGGGGCTTATCCGACCATTGTCCAATTATAGTGGAGGATAGGAGACAGAAAGATGGGCCGAGGCCATTCAGAAGCCTTGATTCATGGTTTACACATGATGATTTCCTGAGAATGGTTAAGGAGGAGTGGAGAGGCCTAGGTGAGGCTCAATTACAGATAAGTTGAAGGCTATGACAGGTCCTTTGGGAAGATGGCATAAGGATAAATTTGGCGACTTGGACAGAAAAATCACAATTTTTGAGGAAGAGATCAAGAAGATTGATAATGCGGTGGGTGATGGTACTTATGATGGAACTGTGGAGGCAAGAAGAAAGGCACTTGTGACTTGTTATGAAAAATGGTATGCAAGGAAGGAGCTACATTGGAAGCAGATGTCGCGCTCTAGACATGTGAAGGACATTGATAAGAACACGAGGTACTTCCACAACTTAGCCTCTGGGAGAAGGAGAATCAACAGGATTGATGTGCTACTCATTAATGGTAGGCTGATAAGGAACAAAGCGAGGATTAAGATTGAGATTAGAGACTTCTACAAGAACTTGTATCATCAGAAAGAGTCTCCTTTGATGGGGTTCAGGGACGGACTGGTGGAAATGATTAGTGAGGAGGATGCTTTGGCATTGGAGGTGCAACCGACTCCTGAGGAGGTTAAAGAAGCAGTATGGGATTGTGAATCTTCCAAAGCTCCTGGTAGTGACGGGTACAACATGAACTTTATAAAGAGGTGCTGGACTGAAATTGGCGCTGAATTTACAGCGGCGGTGTTGGATTTCTTCCTGTCTTCTAAGCTACCGGCGGACCCGAATCTCACTTGGGTGGCGTTGGCCCCTAAGTTTACTGGGGCGAAGGAAATCAAAGATCTAATACCAATCAGTATGGTAGGTTGTGTCTATAAAGTCATTTCGAAAATGCTGGTTAGGAGGATGCGAGCTATCATGCCACGACTAGTAGGGGAGACTCAAAGTGCTTTGGTAAAGGGGCGAAAGATTCATGATGGGGCTCTTATCGCTTGCGAAACAGTGCAATGGATTAAAATGAGAAAGAAGGAAGCGGTGATAATGAAACTGGACTTCCAGAAAGCATATGATAGAGTCAAGTAGAGCTTTGTAGACCTTGTGTTGCAAAAGATGGGCTTTGGACGAAGATGGAGGAGTTGGGTTATGGAGTGTGTTACTACAAGTTCAATGTCAGTGCTGATAAACGGATCGCCATCTAAGCCTTTTAAGATGGAAAGGGGTTTGCGACAGGGTGACCCACTATCTCCATTTTTGTTTGTGCTTGTCGTTGACGTGCTACATAGGATGCTTGGGGAAGCAGTGAGAAATGGGCGTATCTCGCCGCTACTGGTGGGTAGAGATCAGGTCGAGCTGTCACATCTTCAGTTTGCGGACGATACTATCTTGTTCTGTCCTCCTGAGGAAGAGACCATTAAGAATTACAGAAGGATCCTTCGCTGCTTTGAGCTCATGTCGGGATTAAGTATTAATTTTGAGAAGTCTAGCTTGATCCCTATTAACTGTGATGATCAGTGGGTGCAACGTATGTCTAGAGTGCTGGGGTGCAAGATTGCCTCTCTACCGGTGAAATACTTGGGGATCCCGTTAGGAGCGAACCCGAGGTTGGTGAAGACTTGGAAGCCCATTATAGAAAAAGTGGAGGAGAAGTTGAGCAATTGGAAAGCCAAGATCCTAAATAAAGCTGGTAAATTGGTGCTTATTAAATCTGTTTTGAACAGCCTCCCTGTCTATTATTTGAGCTTGTATAAAATGCCAAAGGCTGTTGCAGAAAAGCTGGTTTCTCTGCAGAGAAGGTTTCTTTGGAGTAAGGAGGATGGAAGGTATGGTATGGCAATGGTCAGATGGGAGGTGGTGCAGGCTCCCAAAAAACTGGGCGGGTTAGGAATTGGGGATGCTATGGTGCGTAACACAGCCCTTCTCTTTAAGTGGTGGTGGCGGTTTTCGAAGGAGGAGTGCCCCTTATGGAAGAAGGTGGTGTGTTCTTGTAACAACCTAAGCCCCAATGTGATGCTGTCATATCAGGTACTACCTACTCGAGGGGGCCATGGAGGGATATCTGCCAAATACAGTTCAAGGATCAACAAGTTAGACAGAAGATGATTAATGGGTTGGCCATGGATATTGGTGATGGGAGAGGTACTCGGTTCTGGGAGGATGTATGGCTGCGTGGAGGGGCCCTAAAAGACTTATTTCCGAGGCTTTTCTCAGTTTCAAACCAAACAGGATCCGTCATAGGGGATTGTGGGTTCTGGGACGGGTTAAAGTGGAGATGGAATTTCCATTGGAGGCGAGAGCTTTTCCAATGGGAATTGGAACTAGTGAACCAGTTGCATGAAACTTTAAGACTGGTTAGGCTTGCATATGGCAGAGAGGATAGAGTTGTGTGGAAATTTGATAAACATGGTGTATTTTCTACTAATTCCTTTGTGCAGGAACTGCAGGTGGAAATGCTTCCAGAAGATATAGCAAGTTACAGCTTTACTAAGACAGTTTGGAAAGGTCTAGTCCCACCAAGAGTTGAATTGTTTGCTTGGTTTGCTTTGATTGGAAGGGTCAATACGAAGGAGAGGCTAAGTCGATTGGGAGTGGTTACTCGGGCAGATGTGACATGTGTGTTATGTAATCAAGGTGTTGAATATGGACACCACCTGTTTCTTGGCTGTGTTTTTTCTTGGCAGGTTTGGTGTGCTTGGTTGTCCTTTGTTGGAAGACAATGGTCGTGCCCTGAGACGCTAAAGGAACATTTTATGAGTTGGACTGAGCTCCCAACCAGTAAACAAGAGCGAAAGAGGTGGATGGTATGTTTCTGTGCGATTATATGGAATATTTGGCTAGAAAGGAATAAAAGAATCTTTAAGAATGAAGGTAGAGGGGTTGAAGAGGTTATACAGCAGTCCTTCATGAGTTATAAGGAGTGGCTAGGGGTGGATCCCTTCTATTGTTGATGGCATTGCCGAAGGTGACAGGAGGTATCTATTAGTGTTACATGAGTTTGCTTTAGTCTGTTGACCTAATTGGTCTACTGTTATCTTGTGCTCCACTTGTAGTGTTGAGCTTTTACTTTCAAAAAAAATATTTTTTAATTGGCCACCTCTTATTAACGAGAATACCAATATAATAAGTTACAAGACTTTAAAAGAACTATTACCATAAAGTCTAATTTAGTGGGACGTCATTCAATTTTCTACCCGTTAAAATTATTCATCCATTAATCAGAATCTTCTACCGATAATTATTTTCAATTAGTCATCTTTTAAGGAGAATATCAATATAATGAGTTATAAAATTTTAGAAGAACTATCACCATAAATATTAATTTATATAGTGGGAAAATCTAAATTTTTATAAAAAAATTTTAAATATTAATCTTCTAATGTGAAACTCTTAATAAACACAATGACCATATATTAACCATTTCAATTCCGTTACATGCAAAATGATTAGTATTCAAATTAGAAACCATAGCGTGATTCTCTTGTTAGCTTGAGCAATTCTTATTTTATTATCCAATTATCATATGATGCTTGTCTTAGATGTAAAGTGAATTTGTCGAGAATAATTAGGTATATGAAATTATATTTTTCTTTGTTGAAGTGGCAGCAGACTGTAGCATGATAAAGGTGGATATGTTGTTGAAGATAATGTTTCATTCTATCCACAAGTTTAATACACTTAAATACAAAATTAATTAATGGTTACATGGTTTATTTAATTATTCCCTAATAATATGTGTCATCTATGTGTGGTTTAGTGTAATTTTAAGATTTTCTTTTTCACCAAAACTTCTGAACATATTTTGACACCTCAATATTGATTATATATTAAAATAACAATAAAATTAAAAGTACAAGATTTTTTAAATTAAATTTTTAATTAAGTCATTTCGCACTTCTATGTATATATACGGGTTACGTTGCTGTTTTTTCATTCTTTTTAATGTTGCATCTTTTTTTTTTCTTCTTTTTTATTTTCTTTTTTTTTTTATATTATCATCATCGTCGTCTTCTTTTTCTTGTGTATTTTTTCTTTTTTTTTTTTGGTGACTTCGTGTATTTTTTTTAACATCGTTATCATCGTTGCTATTGCCACTGTTGTTATTGTTGAGCTGTCACTACTACCGTTTTATTCTTCATTTTCTTTTCCTTTTTCTTTCTTTTTATCCTTTTTTATTATTATCATCATCATTGTCCTTGTTGTTTTTTTCCTTCTCCTTCTATATATGTTCACAAAATTAGAGTATAAAAATTTTGACGTACAACACAAATATTTTAGTGTTTAACATATAAATTTTTAAAAGACTACATATTCAAAATATTAACATCTAACTAACAAAATATACACAACACATAAATTTTAGTGTAAAACATAAAAACCTTAATGTATAGCACAAGAAATTTTAGTATACAACACAATTTTTGAAAGACTATATATCCAAAATATTGATTCACTCAACTAACAAAATACATTCATAAAAATACATTTACAACAAAAAAATTATGTGTTACGTGTCAAAATTTTCATGCTATATGCAAATATTTATGTGCTATATGTAAAAATTTTATACTGTATTAATAAATTTGTGTTACATACAAAATATTTTGTGCTATATTAATAAATTTTTATATTCTCTAATAAAGGAGAAATAATGACATATGTATGTGTTTTTTTTTTTTCGTTAAATTTATACTAAATTTATCAGACTTAATTATAAAACTAATACATAACGGCTCATTCTTAAACGTTTCTTGTTAAGTATGGAGTGTTGTACTCCTTTTTAATTCATTAAATCTCAATTCTTTATTTATTATATTTTATATGAATGATTTGAATTTAAAAAAGTAACATGTTAATCAGGTTAACAATTTTTTTTATAAGTTTTAGATTTTTTTTTACCAATTTTAGATATTGGGTTGAAGTCTAAAATAAAAAAAAAGTATATGAATATTAAAAGTAACGTTGTAAAAAAATCAGTTGGGCTTTGGAACTGAAATAAATAGTACATAAAAAAAATGAATTGAAAATCTATGCACCAAATCCAAAAAAATCACATTCATGCAATCGCTAGAATCTCATCATTTCAGACATCCACAACTAGCAACTCGAGATGAAAAGAAGTTTATCAAACTTATTTGAAGAATGTTACCACCATAGTCGTCTAATCTTGAAGATGAGAGAAGACAGGAAGGAAGAAGACACGACGACAAGATTTGATGAAGGAAGATGTTGAAAACTTTGGGTTGGCATCAATGGAAGAGCACCATCACGTTGAAAATGAGCTGCTAATTAGAACAGGGTAGAGATATTTAAATATATCAAATCAGCAACAATAGAGTAATGGAAGAGTTCCATCAAGTTCTGCTGAGTACTTTGCTGGTGAAATAATCGTTCTGTCTCGAGTAGTGTTAAATGATACTTACTATTTATATATTTTATAAATTTTATATCTAAAATACTTGGATATAGTACTGTTTCTTTACATAACACACTTTTTTTAGTTATGATTAAAAAAAATAAAAAATAATCAAAAAAATTTTATTTAATTAATCTATAGATTGTGTGAATTAAGAAAAATACGTATATAAAAAAATTGTTTTTAATTGTAATTACATTTAAATTTACGAAAACACGTACTGTGTACCGTTCACGAAGGTGTGAACATTTTATTATATTAAATTTGTTTAAACAGTAATTTTTTATAAAAATAGTTAAATAAATTATAAAACTGATAAGTAATTAAACCACAACTAAAAATACTTGCTTATTCGATCGTGCCTGGTTTTTTTTTTTTCTTTCTTTTATTTTTTAATTCAGGGA
>NC_029788.2:124348354-124358947 GCF_000816755.2 Arachis ipaensis
GTATATTTAAAATATATTATTTAAAAATTAAAAATTTATTATTTTGTATTAATAATATTATTAAAAATACATAATGGTTATCAGTGACTAAGAGAACGGGGTTGAATTTTAGTTTTTTTTTGCTGAATATTACTTTTGTGGTTTCAAAGAAACATAGGAGATATTTTTGTTTTTGTCTCGTATCAAGTTGAGAGACATTTTTATTTTGTCTCCTGAGTAACAGAAACAGAAGTGAAGTGGAGAAGAAAGAGTAACACCCAGATGTATCCTGGTTCAGCTACTTAGTGCAATGTAGCCAACATCTAGTCTCTATCACAACAGTGACGAAATTTTACTATCTTTCAATAAGATTACATTCACCAATTCTCCCTAAGATCTACCCAATCCTACCTGGGACAAATCCATATTCTAACCCAATCTAAATTTGACTAGACCTCAATCTAGCTTTCAATAGCAAAGTGCTAACCCAACTTACAAGGAAATTCCCACAGAATCATGATATAAAACAGAAAGATGTACAAAGATCCTCTGAGACATTTTATGGTTTTTTTCTCCTAGTTTAACTCACTGCCTTTTTTCTTTCATTGACTTTCTTACAAACCTCACAATGTTTGTCTTTTTCAATGAGACTCAGACAGACTAAACTAAGAAAAAAAATACAAAATAAACATTATAAAGGAGAAGAACTCAATTAGTCTGGGTAGCTATGAGAATTGAACTCTGTACTTTTTTACTTACTCTCCTTGCCATTCACCCTTAATATAGAAGAGTGAAGCTTCCAAGGTTGAAACAAGTTCAACCCTAACACTGTCTTCTTCTCCATCATCAGAGTTTTGTAGCGGCTTCATCAGAGAGGAGAGAGAAAACCAAATCTATTGCATGCAACTCACCCATTCTCTCTCATCCTTTTTCTTCAAGTTCCATTGATCTTGACCGTAGAGTCTTGCTTTGGCTCCAAGTATTATTTCTGAGCGTTGATGAGCTTCTGAACATGGTTGACTCTACTGTCTCCATGATAGCTTGATTAGTACTTGAGACTTTGTTGATTTCTTCTTAGTTCCTCTGTGTAGCACAAATGAGGGAAGTTACTTTTTGATGAGCTCTAACCTAATGCAACTTGCTACTTAATTGTAACCCTTTCTTCTTGCTTGATTTTGCCAACAAATTTTTTGTTTTTTAACACTCCATAGCCTCTACATTTTTCTTTTCTTTCTTTCTTCCTTGCTGAGTGACGTGATCGAAGTGAAAAGAGAGAAGAGAGGACTTGGCTTTTGATGAAAGCTTCAAGGAAATTAATTGAAATGAATTTGGGGTTCAATTTTCTTGGAGTGTGGGTGTTGGTGACTTAGGTTAAGGTGTAATGGATTTTGAATGTGATCACCAAATGAATTTGTGTTGGGCCAACCCATTCTTATTTCTTTTAGTTCATGTGGGCTTATTTGTTTGTTCTATGGGTCATGTTTATAAAATTATTTTTCTGCATGCAAGTATAACATAATCATATAAACAATTAATAATTTTTTAATAATGTTTATTGACCATATTATTCAAATATTAGTTTTCCAAACTCAACAATCTCTCCCTTGATGACAAACATTATTAAAATAAATTGAAAAAGATTAGGAGAGGAAACTTCCCTTTGAATGATTCACGTAATACTCTCCATTTTTTTTTATCACCATGCTCTTCCTTAATATGTACTTTGATCAACCTTATTTGAAAAATTTATTCATAGAAATAATACCTATATTCAAGCAAAAAATGTGCTCTTTTGATCAGGCATTTAGTGACCCGATTTAAAGGGATTAAAATAAAATTTTTCAAGACTTGTAGATCTTTTAAGCAGAGCAAAATTTTAACAATTAAAAGCTCATAAATCCAACCATGATAGAGAATATGTACAGCCAGATCCAAAGCTTAATCAAGAGGCACAACAAATCAGAGCAAAATAATCAAGAGATATATTGAACAAGTCAGAGCAAAATATTTCATTAAACCCAAAACTGAACTGAAGCATAGCTCAAAACTGATCCAAAGCTAAAACAGAGTATGAAGTTCTATTTCTATTTCAAACAGCACCAAAACAGAACATAAAATTCTATTTCAATTCATTTTTATCCTTTTTGACATCAAAGAAAAAAACCTGCAAGTACAAACAGCAATTAACATAGCCAAAATGATAAGTCATGCATACCAAATAGAGTGTAACATAGTTAAAGTTATTATAGTCATCCAAAAAAAATAAAATTCAAGACAAACTAGAAATATATCAGAGTTCCAATATTAGAGGCAGCAAAATATGAGACATTCAAGGATAGTAGAGAAAGCAAAACTAGTCATCAGAATCTTCGTCCTCAGTGTCCAAAACATCTTCATCTTTGTCGGACATAGCCTGGTCCTCATCAATAGAATCAAGATGTTTTAAAAACACCTCGATCCTATCATGAGACTTCATTAAGAATTTTTCATTATTTAATGCAATCTTTCACTGTTCCTTACTTGATCGGACCATTTGTTTGGTCATAAAGACAAATTCTTGAAGAATGTCTTTAACTATCCCAGTGATTAAGTACTTATGCGAATTTGAGGTACTAGTAACAGAGGGAGAGAGAAGGCTTTCATCTTCACTCTCGTATAATGCTGAAGCCTTATCACCCTTGAAATCTTTGCTTTTAGCTTGTTTGGATACACCACCGCCTTTGATAATAGACACCTTGTTCTCAACAGACTCATTGCTCAAATAAATATTAAAATATTCAAACAGACAAGTAAAAAATATCTCATAAGGAAGAGAGCTCTTTTTATCGCTTTTGACACAAGAGAATCAAGTTGTGGAGGCTCTCTAGTATCGTGAAGTATGGTCCTTCTTGGGCTTTTAGAAGGATGAACAGTGCGACCAGAAGGATGAGGAGTAGAGCAACGAGGAGGTGAAGGTGGATGGTCTTCTTCTTCATGCATGGTGGCTTTTCCCTTTTTGCTTTTTCCTCGAGATGATTCGGCTCTCTTGGTGGTAGAGGGACCTTTGGGATGAACTATTTTCTGGCCATGAATTTGTTCGGTTGAGAGGAGTGAGACGAAGAAGAGCGATAGTGTATGTGAATATGTGTGTGAGATTGGAGTTGTTTGGATTTAGGAGGATTTTGAAAAGGGATGAATGCACTAGTACTCCTTTTTGTTGCTATTTTCTTTCTCATTTTGAATGAAGGAAGGAAGGTTAAGAGGAAGAGAAAGCGCCGAAGAGAGTTAGTAGAGAAGAGAGAAGTTATGAAACCGTCATTAATGCTTAGTGGAAACTTCTTTTTTAAAGCAAAAATTTTAATGAAACGATTTTTAAAGAATTTAAATTTTAAAAAAAATAAAATATGAAATGATAAGTCAAGCTGAATGATAAAAGTTTCTAATTGACTTTACTTGAAATGGAATGGAAAGAGAAAATAAAGAAATTATAAAGAGAAATTTATGATTTTGTTAATGAGCCCATATCATATAAACAAGGTTTGTCTTACATAGGCTCAGAAGTGGTAATAGCAAACTGGGTTGTATGAAACAGATTTTCATTCTCTCAATCCATAAGTTTTCAGGGACATGTTTAAGTTCCTTTTGAAGAGTTCATCATGCCCAGTTTTGTCTCCCTGCTACCTGCGAGACAAAAACAACACAGAGACAAGAAAAATACCACTAAACTAATGTCAATCATTCCCAATGCAGTTCTCAGTTTGCAAAATCTTTCTTTACACAGTGGCTTAGTGAAAATATCAGCTAATTGTTCTTCTAATTTTATAAATTGAATATCTATAGTACCCTTTTACACATGTTCTCTAATAGAATGATATCTAACCTCAATGTGCTTGGTTCTTGAGTGCAACACAGAGTTTTTAGAAATATTTATTGCACTCATATTTTCACAAAGTAAGGGAATATTATTAATTTTTAGTTTGTAATCGGCAAGTTGAGTTTTAAGCCAAATAAGTTGTGAGCAACAAGTGGAGGCTGAAATATATTCTGCTTTAGCTATGGATAAAGCAAAAGTTGCTTGCTTTTTGCTTGACCAAACATTTAGGAATTTTTCAATAAAGCCACACATTCCAGAGGTACTTCTTCTATCCATACAATCTCTCACAAAATCTGCATTACAATAACCCACTACACAAAATTTATTAGTTCTAGAATATCATAAATCAAGGTCAGATGTGCCTTTTATCTATCTAATGATTCTTTTAACGGCTGAAAGATGTGATTCATTAGGGTGAGATTAAAACCTAGAGCATACACCCACACTTTGAACTATGTCCGGCCTAGAGGATGTAAGATACATGAGAGATCCTATCATTCCTCTATACCTTGTTTCATCAACATCTTTGCCATTCTCATCCTTGTCAAGTTTTGTATTTGGATGCATATGAGTACCCATTGGTTTGGAATTTTCTAAACCAAACTTCTTTATCAATTCCTTGGCATATTTGCTTTGGTGAATAAAAATACCACTAGGAGTTTGTTTGATTTGAAGTCCAAGAAAGAATGTTAGTTCTCCCGTCAAACTCATTTCAAATGCACTAGTCATTAGATTTCCAAACTCTTCACACAAGGATTCATTAGCCGATCCAAACACAATATCATTCACATAAACTTGGATGAGCAAGAAATCAGTTTTAGATTCTTTAATGAATAAAGTAGTATCAGTAGTACCCCTTAAAAAATTATTTTGCAATAAGAAGGCACTAAACCTTTCATACCAAACTCTTGGAGCTTGCTTATGGCCATAAAGGGTCTTGGTTAATTTAAATACATGATTAGAAAAATCTTTGTTTTTAAAATCAGGGAGTTTAGCTACAAATACTTCTCTATCAATAACCCCATTCAAAAAGACACATTTTACATCCATTTGAAATATTTTAAAACCCTTATGGGTAGCATAGGCAAGTGGCAACCGAATTGCTTCCACTCTTGCCACCGGAGCAAATGACTCATCAAAGTCAATGCCCTCTTCTTGATCGTAACCTTGGGTCATTAATCTAGCTTTGTTATGAATCACACTACCATCCTCACTCAATTTATTTCTGAAAATTCACTTGGTACCGGTTACCTTTTTACCATTTGGGTGAGGTACAAGAGTCTAAACATCATTCTTTTCGAATTGGCTTAACTCCTCTTCCATGGCCTTTACCCAAGAGAGATCTTCAAGAGTTTGATTCCCATTCTCAGGTTATAATTGGGATAAGAAAGCAACACTTTTGATTTCGGCCTTTTTGCTTGAGGATCTAGTAGTGACTCCTTGAGATGGATATCCAATAATGAACTCGGGTGGATAGTTTTTCAAAAACTTATACTCCCGAGGCCTTTGAGATGAGGTTTCAGCTTGGCTTTGACTTGGTTCTGCATCATTCGTCGTTCCAAATTCTCTGCCTTTATCAGGAGATAAAACAGAAATGTCTCCTTCATTTTGAGGAGTAAGTTTAGAACTGGCATTCTCCATAGAAGAACCTGATTTGATATTTTCTTAATTTTATTGTGGACTCTCCTCAACTTCATTTCTTGTATCATCATCTAAGACACCCCTTGGTATAAAATTGGTATCGCAAAAAGACATATGTATGGATTGCTCAATGGTTCTATGTTCTTGGATGTAAACTCTATAAGCTTTGCTATTGGTTGATTGAGTATCTAACAAATAAATCTTCATACGATTTTGGATCAAATTTTTTAAGATTCTCTTTGTTATTCAGCACAAAGCATTTGCATCTAAATATATGAAAGTACTTAATATTTGGAGGAGCTCTTTTCCATAGCTCATATGGGGTTTTCTTTAATCATATCCTAATAATGGTTCTATTTAGGATATAGCAAGCTGTGTTTACAATTTCGACCCACAAAAATTTTGGAACTTCTTTCTCACAAAGCATTGCCCTAGTCATTTCTTAGAGACTTCTATTTCTCCTTTCAACAACTCCATTTTGTTAAGGTGTTTTAAGATATGAAAAATTATGAGAAATTATAAATTCATCACAAAAATTTTTAAAATCTTGATTTTCAAATTTTTTTCCATGATCACTTCTTATGTGGGCAACTTTCAAATCTTTTTCATTTTGAATCTATTTATAAAGAGAAGAAAAAGAATAGAACACATCATTTTTGTGAGCTAGGAAGAGAACCCATCCAAATCTAGAGTAGTCATCAACCGCTACCAAGCCATAATGCTTACCTCCTAAACTTTGAGTTCTAGTAAGACCAAAAAAGATCAATGTGTAACATTTCTAATGGCCTTTTGGTAGAGATTTCATCCTTGGACTTAAAAAAAGATTTTGTTTGTTTGCCCAATTGACAAGCATCATAAGTGAAGTCCTTGTCAAACTTTATGTTAGGGATGCCTCTAACCAAATTCTTCTTTACAAATTTAGAAATTTGGTACATGCTAGCATGTCCCAATTTCTTATACCAAAGCCATTTTTCAGATACCATTGAGGTAAAACAAGTCACATTTTGATCTTTTAAATCCTCTAAAGCGAGTTCATACATATTGTTACATCTTTTTCTTCAAACAAAACTACACTAGATTTTTCACAAATAACTAAGCAGTCTAATTTTCTGAATATAACAAAATATCCAAGATCATATAATTGACTAATGCTTAGTAAGTTGTGTTTCAAACCATCAACAAGAAAAATATAATTTATGAAAGATGAGAAATTTTTACCTACTTTACCTATGGCCACTATTTTTCCTTTCCCATTATTACCGAAAGTTACAAACCCTCCATCATACTCGTCTAGCTTGATGAAGAATGTAGATTTTTCGGTCATATTCCTAGAGCATCTGCTGTCTAAGTGCCACATGTTGTCCTTTCTTTTGGATGCTAGACAAACCTACAACGATTCTCAAGTGACCTTAGGTATCCAAATCTTTTTGGATCCGTTAATATCAAATCATCTCTTTTGTCCAAGACCATTGTAGTTGTTAATTATTTGTACACTTTGTCTCCAGTCATTCTTTCACTTATGAAATATTGAATAGGAAAATGCCCATTCATATTTTATAAACGACAGAATCTTTTAGGTTGTTGTTTTTTTAGATTGGTTGGGTTTTGAAATTTTATATCATTCGAAGTGGAAGCCACATTTGAAAACGGAGATCTTTCAAAAAAAGTTTCAAATTTCTTATGAAAACCCAAACTAGCCTTATCATAAAGAGGTTTTTGACTAGCCAAAAGTTTATTCAGATTTTCAAAACTTTGAACAAAGTTGGCCAGGTCCTCTTTTAACCTTTTTACCTCTTTGTGCAACTTTTTATTTTCTTCAAAACTATTCAAATATGCAATCACAGAATGCTGTTTCTCATAGCCTTAAGTTCAGCCTTAAACCGTTTGTTTTCTTCAACAAGATCAACAGCGATTTCAACTTTCCTTAATTTATCTTTGAGAAAAACATTTTCTGCCTTTAGAATGTCATTTTGAGATTCAAGTTCATGGTTTTCATTTAAGAAGCATCTTAGTTTCTCAGTGAGATGATTGATCATGAGATGAAGGTCTTCAGTAGAGGGTTCAACGAAGGTTACCTCATCAGTTTGATCGGCCATGAGACAGGTTTGTGACTTGCTATCTGATTCTTCCTCTTCGTCTGAGTTGTTTTTCAAATCTTTCCAAGAGGCCATCAGCCCCTTCTTCTTTTCTTTCTTGGTCTTTTCTTCTTTTTTCAACTTTGGATAGTCAAATCTATAGTGTCCCGCCTCATTGCAGTTGTGGCAAATGATCTTGCTTAAGTCCCTTTTTGGCTTTCTTGAACTACCTCTTCTGCTTCATTCTTTCACCTTCATCATTTTTCTGAATTTCTTAGCAAAAATAACAAACTCATCATTAGATAAATTATCATTGTATTTATCATCCAGGGACTCAGTGATTGATTTGAGAGCAATTCCTTTCTTTTTTGTGTCAATTTTTAAATAAGTGGTTTCGAAAGCAAGTAAATTTTCTCTCAGATTATCATGTGTTATTTGATCAATGCCACTGCTCTCAGCTATAACTATAGCCTTAGTTTCTCACTCTTTAATGAGATTTCTCAGAACTTTCCTTACTAACACAGGTTCAAGGTGAGTAATCCTCATAGCATCCAAGCCATTGATGATGATGTTGAATCTTTCAAATATTTCATCAATCATTTCTCCTTCCTTCATAGAGAATATTTCGTACTCTTTACTCAGCATGTCTATTCTGGTCCGCTTGACTTGGATAGTACCTTCATGGATGACTTGAAACTTGTCCCAGGTTTCCTTTACTGTTTTGCATCTAGATACCCTTCGAAATTTCTCGAAGCTGATAGCACAGTTAAGTAAGTTGACAACTTTGGCATTGAGCTCTACTTTCTTTTTATCTTCTTCATTCCATTCGACCTCAGTCTTAGGAGTGACTACACCATCTGCTCCTGTTTTTGTTGGGTCTTGGGGACCGTTCAGGATGATCTTCCAGATGTTGTAATCTACTAATTGAACAAAGATCTTCATTCTCTCCTTCCAATAGTTGTAATTCTTTCCATTGAAAAATGGAGGTCTGTTGTTGGATTGCCCTTCTGTCAGAGTATAGGCCACCACATTGGAACCATTGTTGTTTGCCATCAAGGCCTTTTTCTCCAAGCTATAAAGCTTGATCTCTTTGAGACCAAGCTCTGATACCAATTGATGGTTATCAGTGACTAAGAGAAGGGAGATTGAATCTTAGCTTCTTTTTCTGCTGAATATTACTTTTACATTTTCGAAAAAAAACTGAGGAGATATTTTTGCTTTTGTCTTGTATCGAGTTGAGAGACATTTTCATTTTGTCTCCTGAGTAACAGAAACAGAAGTGAAGTGGAGAAGAAAAAGTAACACCCAGATGTATCCTAATTCAGCTACTTAGTGCAATGTAGCCTACATTCAATCTCCATCACAATAGTGATGAAATTTTACTATCTTTCAACAAGATTACATTCACCAATTCTCCCTAGGATCTACCCAATCTAATCTGGGATAAATCTAGATTCTAACCCAATCTGAATTTGACTAGATCTCAATCTAGCTTTCAACAGCAAAGTGCTAACCCAACTTGCAAGAAAATTCTCACAGAATCATGATACAAAGCAGAAAGATGTATAAAGACCCTCAGAGACATCTTATAGCTTTTTCTCCTAGTTTAACTCACTGCCTTTTTTCTCTCATTGGCTTTTTCTTACAAATCTCACCATGTTTGCCTTTTTCATTGAGACTCAGACAGACTAAACTGAGAAAAAAAAAATACTAAATGAACATCATGAAGGAGAAGAACTCAATTAGCTTGAGTAGCTATGAGAATTGAACTATGTGCTTTTTACTTACTCTCCTTGCCTTCAACCCTTGACCGTTCACCCTTAATATAGAAGAGTGAAGCTTTCAAGGTAGAAACAAGTTCAACCCTAATGTTGTATTCTTCTCCGTCATCGGAGTCTTATAGCGGCTTTATCAGAGAGGAGGGAGAAAACCGAATCTGTTGCATGCAACTCACCCATTCTCTTTCATCCTTTTTCTTCAAAATCTATTGATCTTGACCGTAGAACCTTGCTTTGGCTCCAAGTTTTGTTTCTGAGCATTGATGAGCTTTTGACCATGGTTGATTTCATTGTCTCTATGGTAGCTTGATTAGTGCTTGAGACTTTGTTGATCTCTTCTTGGTTCTTCTGTGTAGCACAAATGAAGGAAGTTGCTTTTTGATGAGCTCTGACCTAATGCAACTTGCTACCTAGTTGTAGCCCTTTCTTCTTGCATGGTTTTGGCAATAAGCTTTTTGTTCTTTAACACTCCATAGCTTCTGCATTTTTATTTTCTTTTTTTTTCTTCTTTGTTGAGTGACGTGACCAAAGTAAAAAGAGAGAAGAGAGAGAAAAAAAGATGTGACTTTTGGTGGAAGCTTCAAGAAAATTAATTGAAATAAATTTGGGGTTCAATTTTCTTAGAGTGTGGGTGTTGGTGACTTAGGTTAAGGTGTAATGGATTTTGAATGTGATCACCAAATGAGCTTGTATTGGGCTAACCCATTCTTGTTTCTTTTAGTTTATGTGGACTTGTTTGTTTGTTCCATGGGTCATGTTTATAAAATTATTTTCCTGCATGCAAAAATAACATAATCATATAAATAATTAATAATTCTTTAATAATGTTTGTTCATTATGTCACTAACTTAATTTATCTAATAACTTTTTATAATAAATTAATTTTTAAAAAATATAATACTCTCTACTTTATTTAAAATGTACTAACTTTTGTGAGATATAACATCTAACTTGATATCTGTTAACTTGGCTAATACATGATGATGTATAAAAATAATACTTCTTTTTTCTAAAAGTTTTCTTTATTTAATTATTATGTCAATAATTCACAAGCGATGTGCTTAATTATTAGATCAAAAAGAAAATTCTGGACAAAAACTTGTGGACATACATTCATACAATATAGATATAACAACAAATTAAATATTATTGTAATAAGCAACTGGTCATCACATTCTTCACATTAAAAGGGAGAGGACGCAAAGCAGAAAAAACACACCAATCACATTCTATATAGAAGAAATTAATTAATTAATTAAAAGTCGAA
>NC_029788.2:124359118-124360820 GCF_000816755.2 Arachis ipaensis
CTCGGTGTGTTTTTATTTTTTATTTTTTTAGAGTTGTTTATCTTTCTATTTATGAGTTCTTTTTTATCTTATTTATTTATTTCTAGATTGCAGGCCCACTTCAAAACCCGTTTTCACATTTTTAAATTTTACCCACTCAATTGTATCTCCACCTGCGGGCTGCGGCCGTGCTACCTGTGATGTGGAAATTATTAAAAATATATATATAGGAAAGAATGTTCCGACTTTGGACCCATTTGAATTTGATTATTGAAAACTTTAGTTCTTAATATATTGATTAATTTATTATATCTTACAAATTCGGTACATGATATAATTTTATACTAATTACCCTGAAATATCTTCAATATATATCCTTAATAATTTAATATATTTGGCTGATTTCATTCTCTGAAAAAATTGGCTTGTCTACAATGAAAATATGAAAGACAGGAATTCTTGGACAGTATTATTCTTCCTTATCTTTCTTCTGATCTAGTCTTTAAAATTAATTTCTTCAAAAACGTTAGGTGGGAATATTTCAAACACTCAGGGGTTCAGTCTTAGACGACAGTATATCTCTTTAAAATAATAATAATAACAACAACATCAATAAATAACAACAACCACAATAATTATTATTATTATTATTATTATAAGAAAATGGCAAGCAGCCGTGTATTTTTCATGTGCGGCCATATGTTTAATAGGGTGATTACGGATAGCGGGTATCCGTCCGAATCCAAACCGAACCAATTAAATTGGTTCTGAAATTAGTGGGTAATCAAGTCTAATTCGAATTAAATCAATGATTGTTGTTAGTGATTGGTTCAGGTATCGATTTTGGGAGTGCGGAATCCAAACCAACCCGTAAATCCAATTATATATTAATTAAATAAAAATATATATGACTTTTTTATGAGACAATGATTATTCATTATTAATATGTTTAGATTTTAATGAATTTAATTTTTAATGTATTTGATGTTTAATATGTTTGGATTATTTCTATTAATATTACTTGTTTATTGTATTTGTTGAATTTTTAAGATAAAAATTTGATTTTTTTTATAAATTTTAAAGTCATCAGGTACCCAATTACTCAAATCGAATCGATCCATTCTTAATTGGTTTAGTTTAATTCGAGTACATGTATAAAAAAAATGTAAATCCAAACCAAATCGAATTTATTATATTTTGATGGATTCAATTTTAATTTTACTATAAATCCAAATTAAACTTACCCGTCCTCACCCTAATGTTCGATTGAGGTGAGGTTCGATTGAGGTGAGGTCAGTTCCTCATTACATGTTGATGCTCCCGGTCAACGTTTAATTTGTAGTTGACGTAATAATCTTGTTTCAAATATCACTACTTAATTGCTTTACTTAATAATTTGAAATAATAAGTTTATCACATAATATCAAAGATTCTATTAGTAAATAGTCAGTAATTTGATTATAGTGGTTTCGTGTGTATTTGGATTAGTATTTAGTATTTACAACGTATATTTGTGTCAATTTGTTTTTAGAGAATTAATTTTAATCAAAATTAAACTTATGCAATTATAACTTGGGTTTGAATATTTTTTGTTAAACATAATTCCAAAATAATAAATATTATTTAAATGATATTAGTTAAAATAATGTTGAGATGCATAACTACTAAAAAGACATATTATATTTTTTTATATTACTTTTATTAATTCATGTTTTAAAATTTA
>NC_029788.2:124360834-124361174 GCF_000816755.2 Arachis ipaensis
TTTCACATTAATTCATATATTTCGAATTAATATGCTTTTAAAGTTGTGAAAAAAAAACACTTTTAGGGTTAAAATGAGTAGTTAAAATTTTAACTAAACTATACTAACCAACGACACTTCATCATTTTGAGTATTTATCTGAAACTTTTTTTGAGAAAAGGATAAATAGGTTCTTAATCTTTTGATTCGCGGACATTTAAATCTCTAACCTTTTCAAAATTTAGACATATCGATTCCTCATATATTCACTTGGATCAGTCAGATCCAACAGATAAATTAAACGTGACTCTCATTGTACTGACCTAGTCGGTTTGTCATTTTCTCAACTTTTTTTTTCTTC
>NC_029788.2:124361360-124362352 GCF_000816755.2 Arachis ipaensis
AAATCATATTTTCGATTTTTTAGTTATTTTTTATCTTTTTATCTTATTTAAAAATTATCACTCATAATTCTTTTATCTTAAATATCTTTTGTATCAATATATTATAATAAGATATTATAATATTAACGAAAATTAACGATAGTACTACAATAAAAAAAAAAATATCAGAAATTCAGAATGTTTGGGATTTGACGACTCATCTCCTATACACTTGTGTGAATTTGGTGGCCCCAAGGAAGCCAAACATTTGTTACTATAATAAGGCCAGAAAGAAAAAGTCTAGGGACCAGCAGTTTTATTGAATTTTGGCCAGTATGTAACTAGTAAAGAAAGGTGAGTCATTGGATGAAATCTCACACCAATCTCACACCATTAAATCATCATTGATGGCTATTTGATGGCTACTAATCACAAAAATTACTGTCCCCTAGCATTGCTCCCAAAATTATATATGGACTTATAGTCAACCTTTAAACAAGAGTAAATAAATTTTCTTCTTCTTAAATTTGAATTCTCTAAAATTTCAATTTCACTTTAAAGAATAAAATATAATCTTGTATTATTGATTTGATAGGTGGAACCAATAATAAATATGAAAAAAAAAACTATTTAAAAAAAAAGATCACATTTTATTCTCTAAAATAAACTTCAAACTTTAGAAGATCTAAATCCCTTGTCTTTAACTTAGGTCCTAGGGAATAAGTTTAATTTCGTTAGTACTTAGTAATATTTTGAAGGGTTTATTAGTAAACATGTTTTAATAAATAAATGTTTATTAGGAAACAAGTGTGGAGTTTGTCATAAAAAAGACCATTCTGAATTACAACGAATGGATCAAGAGTGATTCATTTGGTGGTTGATGGCGTTGCCGGGAGTAGCAGAAATTTTATGGCTTTTATGAACTGGTTATGTATTTCTTTTGTTGTTCCACGTTAGTGTGTTGAGCTTATTTTCATTCAAAAAAAATAAATAAATGTTAATTATTAATCTTA
>NC_029788.2:124362469-124366515 GCF_000816755.2 Arachis ipaensis
TAGTATATATATACAAATTATAAATAATATATATTTTAAATATATTTTATATTAATAATTAATTTTAATATATATTTAATATAATTATTTTAGTATATATATTTTTTATAAATAATTGATTTAATATTTAATATTTAATTTTTAATGTACAGTATTATGACTGAGATATTTTATGGAAATATATATTATTAGATCACGTGAGTATCCGTATCTCACATAAAACATTGTACTTTCTATACTTTATAAGTTTAAAAATATGATCGAATAATCGACGAAACATTGGTTTTTGATAAATTGGTTAGGTTAGGTATGGCAGAAATTATAAGATTTTATAATTCATTAACATTCCCTGGGAAGAAGGGAAAATGATTTTATATTACAAATAGACGAAATTGATATATTTATGATAGTAGATGGAACTATAATTACTTCTGTACAATTTTCTGTGACGACGGAAATGACAATGGAAAATCATGTACGTTAGTACATATGCTCCTTCCAATTTTTTATATTAATATATCGTTACTAAAACTGTTAGGCTGCATCGGATCGGATCGGATATAGCTTAAAATTCTATCCTATCCGCACTGTATTTATTGGATCGGATCAAATATGACATCCGCATTTTTTTTAGGTTGGATCCGATTCGATCCGTCGGATCGAATCGGATATCGAATATATCCGCATCATTCAAAAAAAAACTATTTTAAGTTCTATTTGGCTGTTTTTACAAAAAAATATCCAAAAAATTTATTTTTTATCTGTTTAAGCCTATTTACTCATAAAATATTATTAATAATAGTTCTCTTGAATAACAAAAACAAAATAATAACACAAGATTTAAGTTCAATTATTCTAAGTTGAAGTACAACATAAAAAATTGAAAACAAAATATCATAAAATTCATAAAATAACACATTAAAATTCATATTACATTAGAGTTTACTTTCTTAAACTATGCTATTTATATGTAATGTGCGGATATGCGGATTTACGGATCAGATCCGTGGATATCACTGCTGAATCTGCAATCCGATCCGATTATAGTGTGGATCGGATAATATCCGCAAAATTCGGATCGGATGCGGATAATTACCGCGGATATGCGGATATTATCCGATCCATGTGCAGTCCTAAAAGCTGTATTTTAAATTGATCTAGAATGAATAATTATTTAACCGGAGTCTTAACAATAACTACCTTATCTAATAAGATTTCTATATTTTTTAAAAGCAATGAAATTAAATCCCAAAAAACTTACAAAAATTCTAAATGCAAAAATTAAATCACAACTTTTCTTTGCATTCCAGTCCAATCCTAAATAATCTTTCCATAATACATGAAATTTGTAATACACCAAGAACAAAGAAATCCATGTAAAGAATAAATTTTCCAAAACTTTCTAAAAGAACTTATTATATACTATACTATTTCAAACACATGATTTGATCGACAAATCAAACCACTTTCATCTTCCACCACCCCCTCCTTTCTTTTTCTTTTACCTCTTTTAGAACACAAAATATTAATTATTAATAATTACAATATCTACTTTGGTATATACTCAACCATGATGCTTCCTATGCTGACCAAACCTTTTCCAACAATAGGGGCTAATGTTACCACAATATTTTCATCTTCTTCAGCTTCCAAAATCTCCAACACCTTTGATATTGCAACCAAATACTTAGTCTTTGATTTATGGCTACCATGTGGCACACTTGTAAAAGTGCCAACAAACTCCGCTTTATCTGGCCCACTCAGCATTTCTTCATCATCATCAATATGAACATCAAACTTAACATCTTTATCACTATGCAAATCAACAATCTCCATAACCAAAACCTCTTCCTCTCTTTCCTTCTCCAATTTACTTCTCAATTTCTTAGGCCTATTAACAACAAGACTTACCTTAGAATCCAAAACCAGAGGAAACTTGGTAATAGTAGTAGTGATTGGATCTTGTGATGATGCCAAAAGTGAAGCCTTCTTTTCTTGCCTTTGCAACTTGGTTCTACTTGGTTTTGGAGAAGCATTAAGCCAAGGAAGTTCAACTTCTTCATAAACATACCCTAACTTCTTAGTATCAAGAGAATCTCTTATATTAACACGAACAAGATTCAGATTCTCATCATAGAAGAAAAATTCGGAATCTAACCAGTCTTGATCATCTCTATAATCTTTTCTACCACCATCCAAAGAAGTCCAAATCCCCCATAACCTATCCAAATTCGAATGATGAGGATAGAAAATGGGGTCTCTGGCCGCCGTATAGAACGTTCCCATGTCTTCCTGGCTCGGAAGATCGGCCCTTCCGACCCATTTATGGACGGTGTTATGGGGAGCAAGCTCAACCGATCCAATGGCCGGTTGAGCTTGATCCCCATGACGATAAACGCCGCCCATGAAAACTTCTTTAGTATCGGCCAAAACCATTTGCTTGTACATGAATGCAAGGTTATAGTTGACTTGTTGATCTTGAGTAGTGGATTCAGCGTTGACGTGGTAGTTAAGGTCAACGATATAAGGTGGTAAATGTCTTGGGTCTCTAAGGTTGTGGTAAAGTGAAGAGTTTGGATCTGCAAAGTACTTTGGCATTTGCATGCCTTCAATGGAATCCCAACTCCAATATGGGACAGCGAAATTTGGATCCCCAATTAGATTCCCCAAGATTCTCTCAAAGAAATAGATGTACCAACGGTGGAAAGGGTAGAAAAGCCATGATCTATGGATGTCAATCTTTAGGTTTTGGAAGGGGGGTTTTTGAGGGTAACCACCATTGCAATAAACACAATGGACTTTGGCTTGTTGTATGTAATTACGTGGGTCATTTTCAGGTAGTGATTTCATTATGGCAATGCCCTTTTCTAATTTGGCCATGTACTCATCATCTAGCAAGTGGATTGGTTTTCTAACCCTAAGAGGAGCATTTGGTTTTGCAAATTCTTTGAAATCTATGATCTTTAAGGGTGAGGGTAGAATTGGACAACAATATGGTAGGGTTATTGCATTTGGAGGTAGCTCTACAGGGCCACACTTTGCAATATCTGGGGAGATTGCTCTTGATATGTTTTTCTTGTTGAAAACAGAGGAGGGTGAAATGTCATTTATACCCTTGAAGGCAATGAAAGGGTTCCTCCATGTGGATCTCCATAGACTAATATGGGGTTGATCTGTATGGTCATTGGAGGAGTAGTGGTGGTTGTTTTTGCCGTGAAAAGTGGTCAAGAAGTGAGAGAAAGCATTGATGTTGGTGAAGAATGAGGTGGAGATGGTGGTGGTGTTGATGAGAAAGAAGAGGACAATAATGAGAGCAAAGAAAGTAGATAGAACCCGTGAAAAAGGACTCATCTTTTTCTCTGTTTGATACCCTATTTACTCTGATTCATTGCCTATGCCCCTTGCTTGTTGGGAAGGTGTGTATAAATAAGAGAGAAAGAGAGAGGAAAAGTAAATTTCAAACTTAAAACACATGCACAAAGGTCTATAATGTAATTGCCAATAAGGCCATATTATTCACAGAAAACAAAATATCTTTGGTATATAATGCTTTTGGACTCCAGGATGAAATCGTGGAAGAAATGTGTCCAGTAATTTTAAACGTGCGGGAGTCCACATTCTAGTTGAATTATACTATGCACTGCAAGTCTTGGTCTAATAACATTTATGTATGTTTTGCTAAAGAGTATTACCAACGGCATATTTGTCAACTTCTACCAACTCTTATTTATAATTGTGTTTCATGGAAGTGTGTTTGTAGATGTGTCTAATAAAAATATCTTTTTTATAGTTGTGTTTAATAGAAGTGTCTTTATAAATATATTTTCTGGATGTGTCTCTTTATATATGTATTTAAAATATATTAATTATTAGACACATCCACGAACATACTTCTATGAAACACAATTATAAATAAGAGTTGACAGAAGTTGGCAGATAATATATTGGTACCCTATACTTTTCCATTAGGATTCAAATCCTAGCTATGACTAAAGTAAAACTCATGAGGAAAAAAGAAGAGGTGTTGTGTGTTAAGATGTATGATT
>NC_029788.2:124366526-124369340 GCF_000816755.2 Arachis ipaensis
TATCAATATCAATTTATATCAATTTTGTTATTAATATTTAAAATTTATTTTAAGTTAACTTCTATACATTTGTTTCGCCTATTGGTAATAGTTTAATTAAGAGTAGGAAACATAATCATAAAATTAATATTAAAAAAAATTTAATGGAGCATTTTAAAAATTTTAAATTTGATGTGTATATAAAGTAAAACTGTTCTAAATTTTATTTTGCATCGAAGATAATTGATGAAATGAGATCGATTTTATTTTAAACAGATAGTTTTACTTTGTTGAATGAATCAATTAAATTTTATCACTTTGTATAAAATTTTAAATAAATTAAAATCAAACATTTAAATAATAAATATCACATTTAATCTTAAATACTATTTATGATATATAGTTCTGATCCGGACCGTTAGAAGACTGACATTATAAATCGACATTATACATCATAACTCGACAATTTACATTATAACTCGACAATACGTTATAACTCGGCGTTGCATGCAACAACCACACTTGATGGACTACATCCTGAGAATACTAACTTAAGCATTGGAGTGCCTTTGCAGGTACACTCCCCCTATTTTGGATCACACTCTTTGCAAATGCAAGTTTGGACTTCCCAAAGATTTATAGATCGACGTTGAAGGAAATAACTCGGCGTCAATTTACAGAAGCCGAACTCCCCTCAAAGTATCCGTATAGGAACAAGTTCTATAAATGATATTTTGTAAAACTTAAAATAAAATTGGATTGAAACGCAATGGGACAAAAATAGTTACAAAATTTTTAATTGGACACAATGCTAAACCATATAAACAAAATATCTAATGAATATATAAAGATAAAACCAAAATTTATTTAAAAAATTAGGGATGAAATTTATTTTATTATAATTTATAATTTCTTGTAAACGGTAGGGACAATAATTCCTTGTAAGAAAATGAATGACTTGAAAAATCCCTTGCTAGAATTTCATCTTACAAGACATTGTGGCTTTCAGGATCATGGTGTTATGTCTTGCCTTCTTTCGTCATATGAACAATTCCTTCAACATATGTTTGATAGGTTGTGCTTTGTCTGATTAAATTTGGACTCGCATTGAATTATATTTTGTTTAGTTTTTTTGGGCATACAAAAACTTGCTTCATCGAAAAATAAACTGAAGAATATTAAAAAGTTTGGTGCCCCTGAGTATCTTCTTAACATAAATATATAAGGCTGTGGAGTGTGGATTTTCTGTTATCAATAATTGGTTATTCAATTTTATTAGAAGAACACATACAAGTCATACTAGATGGTCTTTAAGAAGAATATCGGACACTTTGCTGATTTCTTATATTTGTATCAATAATTGGTTATTCAATTTTATTAGAAGAACACATACAAGTCATACTAGATGGTTTTTAAGAAGAATACCGGACACTTTGCTAATTTATTATATTTGTATGTCAGACATATTTTAGATATAATATTTATTGATATTTATTTGACATAGGTGTTTTTATGTTTAACTGTGTTATAATAAAAATAATTTTTTTTTTAAAATATCTTTAAACACATTTAAATATAATCATGTAAATATTGCTATTGCACAATATCATTTACTTTTGATATATCAAATTATTAAGGTGAATGCTATCCTACCATCTCTAAAGTAACATGTAAGTTATTCTCTCTGATGTGTCATATTCTAATTCGATGTTTATTTTAATATATTTGTTATATATTTATTAAAATATTAATTTAAAATTTTTTTTATATTAACTAAATTATGAACTAAAATATTGATGTGACAAATTAAAAATAGAAACATAAATTAATGTCACCATGAAAATTTTTAATTTAAAAAGTTTATCATGTCAAGTAGATCTTTAAATTTGGACATTTATTCTATACAATTTGGTTTCGAATTATATGAAAAAAAAGAAAGAAAGTAAAACACTTATATCTTATTTTTTTAAAATTAATGTAGCTAGTTTGGAATTATTTTTTTATGAAGGTCTGAATTTTTATTTAATTTTTGTTAAAAATTAGAGATTTTATGTGAAAAATAAAAAAATAATATATAATATTATTTTTCAAATATTTTTTAAATTTCCAACAAAGTCTAATGATCCGAAATCAATTTCTTATTTTTTATTTTATTAGATAAATTAGTCATCTAATAAATTGTATTAAAAATTTAAAATAAATAAATACCCATTAAAATATGACACATCAAAAAGTAATTTATATGTTATTTTAAAGAAGATAAAATAATATTTATCTTATATATTCTATATCATATCGTATTCTGTATTCATGTCACTGTTTTGTTGGTCCATCATAGAATATCACTATTGTTCAATTTAGACTAGAAATCTAAAATGTTTCTCGTTAGTAAAGGTAGAATCTCTACTTCTTGGGCATAAAGAAATACTGGATCTTGGAAGAGGTTACCCTGGCAGCAAGAATTAAATGCAGATGTTATTTCAGAGGAGGTAGAAGTTTTCAGCATCCAAGGCTACACAGTTGGTTTCAAGATGGGTCACATTTAGGGGACTAGCAAGTCTCGCCAAAATAAAATGAGTCTAAAATATCAATGTCTTATTTTATGGAATTGATAGATTTATAGACTAATTTATCCTAATTCAATACAAATAAAAAATAATTTATTACTATATATGTCCTCAAATTACAAAAATAAAAAATATGAATTTTAACTTAATTTTCAGTTGACAAACAATTTTAAAACTAAAACAAAATTTACAATACAATACAAAAATAGAGATAGAATTTTATAATAAGATAAAACAAAAAAAAAATCTTTGTAGAAATTAAACAAAT
>NC_029788.2:124369359-124369839 GCF_000816755.2 Arachis ipaensis
CATTGATATGATTATTTATGTGTTTTTATTTAATTGTTTAAATTTTGAGATAAAAAATTTTAATTTATATTATAATATCAAAATTTTTATAATTAAAAATTTAAAAATTGAATATTGTCACACATGCATTTCAAAAAAGAAGTTTTTATGTAATTAAAAATGCGTAGTAAATATACTATAATGTATTTCTATTTAATAACTTAAACTTTTGGAATAACATTTTTAGCAACTTTTGTTAAATTATTATAATACCAAACCTTAAAAAATGTTCATATTTGAATTAGTAATCCAAAAAATACTTTTTTAAATTTTAATGCAAATATGATGAAAACTTTCTAATCCAGAATCATGTAAGTGTTACTCTCAATAATGATCAATTTTAATTAGGCATGTAGATTAAGAAATTTTTTTTTTCACCTGTACTAAGAAAATAAAGTTTAAAAAAACATTTTGATACATATTGAAATATTTATACAAAAG
>NC_029788.2:124369926-124370402 GCF_000816755.2 Arachis ipaensis
AATAATTACTAATTAAAAACAATAAATTATACTGATGACTATGTATCATTGCTGTATCAAATAATTTAACTGATGGTATTCAATTTTTTTTTTGTTAATTAATTTTTCATATACTCATAAATTAGTATATCGACGACTTTTTCTACCCTACAGACAAAAATTACGCTCCACGAAACCATCATAATTATTGATTGGATTATTTATATTATAAAAGAACAACTAATTAAGCGACCATTTATTTAATAGTTACGTAATAAGTGGCACAAGCAAAACATTAAACAACTCTAATTATATGTATTAACGTCTTGTTAGACAGTTTGTATTAGTTTAGCCGTATTTTTATTGATTAATTGATAAAAATTTTGGTTATAATATTCTTTAAATTAAAAGATTAGCACTATGGCACTATCTAATGGATAGAGAAGAATTTTTTTTTTTTAAAGAAAAAGCTAAGAAAGGAGAATAATGAAGAAATG
>NC_029788.2:124370412-124370796 GCF_000816755.2 Arachis ipaensis
GGCAGACAAATCATGTATTTAATCTAATTTCTTTATAAAAATATTGGTATAATTATTTTAAAAGTACATACAAAATATTTGCTACGAAGTTCGATATCTAAATCTTTATCTTATTTTAATTTTTATCATGTACATAAAAAAAAAATTTGTCAAAATATGCACTAATTAGTGCAGTATTACTAAATTTGGGAATAGAAATATCTATTTTTAAAGTAATTTAAAAAAAATGTTTTAGAATGTGTTATATAATGTTTTTGACTTTTTGAAATGTGATTTTTTGTATTTGGTATATTTTGTCAAATAAAAAAGGTGACAAGTCAGAATATTCTTTTTGGGGTTAAATTTTGTCAAAAGCTGAATATTTTTAAATTAATTTCCTCCAAT
>NC_029788.2:124370836-124377823 GCF_000816755.2 Arachis ipaensis
AGAGATAAAATGACCAAAACCAACAACTCTTACAAAAATAGGCCACCATATATATTTGATTTTGCACGCGTTGTGTATGTTACAAACTACGTTCTCTTTTGAGTAGGATCAGATTATGTTATGTGTCACACACACACACACACACACACACACACACGGTATCAAAGCTCTAGAGTTCAATGGCAGAAACGTTTCAAGCCATGGCTATTCCACCACTAGTAAGTGAAAACATTGCTACCAATCAACTAGCAGTAATAGTGCACAATTTTTCAATCCCAATTTCAATCAGGTTAGATGATATAAACTATTTTCCTTGAAAGGATCAAGCTGAAGCCTCCATCAAAGCTCATGAGCTTATAGATTTCATCAATGGAGTGAATGTTTCAACACAGTTTCGATCAGAAGAAGATAAAAGAAATAGTATAGTAGCTGCAGAATTCAAGATTTGAAAGAGGCATGATTCTTTTTTGAAACCTGGCTCCTAGCCTCAATGACTCCGTCATTTGCAACAAGAATGGTAGGATGTACAACCTCTCATCAGATTTGGCAGAGAATTCAGAATTTTTTCACTGCACAAATGAATGCCAAGGTAAGACAATTGAGAGCAAAGCTTAGCAACACAAAAAGGAAGGTACAATGGCGAATTACTTGTTAGAAATAAAAAAAATTGTGGATGCATTAGTTTTAGTAGGAGCTCAAATTGATGAATTAGCACATGTTGAAGTCATTCTTAAAGGCTTCTCTAAAGAATATAGCTCTTTTATCACATCAATCAACACCAGAAACACGCCTCTCCAAATTAGAGCGTTAGAAGCAATGCTAATGGCACAAGAAGAGTGGTTAGAAAAATTCAAAAAACCAGAACCAATGATGGCAAATGTCATAGTTTCATTCGTCTTAACAACATAGACACAATTCTGAATCTACCTACGGTGATAGAGAAGGATATAGAAATTTTTCAAGCAATAAAGGTGGTTTCTTGTAAAGAGGACAAGAAAATGGCAGAATGAACTTCGGTCGAGCAAATTCGCGCCGAGGAAGAGGAATCTATGGCAACTATGGAAGAAATTATGATAGAATAGTTTGTTAAGTGTGTGACAAGGCAGGTCACAGTTCTCGTGATTGCTGGTATAGATACAATAATCAGCACATAATTGGAAGTGGAAGCACTCAGTCAACTGGCAGAACTACTGCCAATATTGCTACGAGTGACATTCCTGCAGATCAAGCAACAGTTTATGATCTAAATTGGTATCTGAATTCTGGTTCAACACACCACATGACTCCTGACAGAAGCAACTTCTCTAAATTTACAAGCTACAATGGCAATGAGCAAGTAATTGTAGGTGATAGTAATGCTTTACAAATATCTAATGTTGGAAGTTCTTTCTTAAAACCATTTTCTTCAAAGCACGTCTTTACACAAAACAAATTGCTACATGTTCTTGCTCACGAAGAATCTTTTAAGTTTTCATTAATTTGTTTGTGATAATAATGTATGGCTCGAATTTCATCCTGACAAGGGTTTGGTGAAATGTCAGGATTCCAAGGAGGCGCTCCTCCAAGGAACTGTTAAACAGGATCTGTATAGTTTTAGCCAAGTTGAAGCACAAAGCCTAAGTCCAACTGCACTAACTGTCCATGTGCAGAAATTGTCCAACTTCGGGCTTTGACACATGAGATTAGGTCACCCTTCTTTCCAAATTCTGTCCAAGATTCTTAATGATTGTAATATACCCTATCAAATTCTCTCATCTCTTTGTAGTTCTTGCTGTATGGGGAAACCCCAACAGCTTCCTTTTCCCACTTCTTCTTCAACCTTTTCTGCACCTTTAGAATTATTATACACAGACATTTAGGGTCCCTCTCCTATCTCTTCAATAAATGGCTCACGTTATTACATTCACTTTATTGATGCCTTTTCCAAATTTACATGGATTTATATTCTTCAGAATAGATCATATATTTATTCTATTTTTCTTGCTTTTAAGAAAATGGTGGAACTCCAATTAGGTACTAAAATAAAGGCATTACAATTTGATAATGCAAAAGAATTCTTGTGCTTATATAACTACTTGAAGTCTGAAGGCATTGTGTATAGGTTCTCTTGTCCACACATTCACCAACAGAATGGTGGAGCAGAAAGAAGCACAAGCACATCACAACCATGGGGCTCCCAATGTTGCCAGAAGCAACAGTGCTTGTTCAGTATTGGCGTGATGCCTTTATGACTATTGCAACCTTAATAAACCTACTACTTATACCAGTACTCAATTTCCAATCTCCAAGCTTCAAATGGTGAAGGTATTTGGCTGCTTATGCTTCGCTAACACTTGCCCTTACAATAAACACAAGCTACAATTCAGGTCTGAGCCTTGTGTTTATCTTGGCCTAGCAATTCATCACAAGGGGTTCAAATGCCTCAAAACATATGGCAAGATTCTTATTACAATAAATGTCATATTTCAAGAAGATAATTTAGATCCAACTCTTGGCTTTACTCCCCGTTTAGTACCTTTTCCAGAATCCTCCTTATCCTCTACCTTCCCAGCTATCCCTCTTATTCATCCAACTTCACCCAATTCAGTTTCTCACCACCAATCTGTTAACTCAGATCCCCAATCTACAGATTTGGCTTGTCAAGTCAGTAACACATACCAACACCACTAATTATATCAATCCTTCAAGGCCTATAGTTGTTGTAAGGTCCCACATCGGTTGGGGAGGGGAACAAAGCATGCCTTATAAGGGTGTGGATACCTCTCCCTAGTATGACGTGTTTTGAAGAGTGAGTGTGGGGGCTTTGGCTATCATCCCTATCGTCAAAGGTAAAATCGTGAGGTTTTGTGTGCCAAAGCGGACAATATCGTACTAGCGGGTGGTCTGGGCTGTTACAGATGGTATCAGAGCCGGAGCCCGGATCGATGTGCCAGCGAGGGCGCTGGACTCCCTTAGGGGAGTGGATTGTAAGGTCCCACATCGGTTGGGGAGGGGAACGAAGCATGCCTTATAAGGGTATGGATACCTCTCCCTAGCATGACGCGTTTTGACGAGTGAGTGTGGAGGGCTTCGACTATCATCCCTATCGTCAAAGGCAAAACCGTGAGGTCTTGTGTGCCAAAGCGGACAATATCGTGCTAGCGGGTGGTATCTTCCACATCTCTGGCACCTTAACTCTTCTTGTTGAGTCCACGCCTGCTTAGCTGCTCCTCTCGCCCTGTGATACTTGTCATGGTTAGTCTTTTTAATATGCCCTTGACCTTGGAGTCACTGAGGGACACGTCTACCCATCTTGAAATTTCGGCTTCTTGATGGAACATACTTCCCACGAACTTTACCATTGGTACCGCCACGAACATCTCTCTCCAAAATCGCCTCCTTGGCATAATCTTCAACAATCATTGCCTTGTCCACCAATTCAGAGAATCTCCTAATCTCCAATGGAGCCACAACACACATGATATCTTCCCTCAACCCTACTTCGTATTTGACACATTTCCATCCCTCATAGGACTCAAGAGTACCCTGACTTATTCTCGAGGACCTACAGAGTTCCTCGAACTTGCTGGTGTATTCAGCTATAGTCATGGACCCTTGCTTCAACTGTAAGAGCTCCAACTCTCTGGCCTCCTTAATGATTCATGCGAGTACTTTTTGCAGAAAGCTTCCTGGAATAACGCCCATGTAATGTCCACCTTCTGTAGGTGTAGCAGTCGGTGCTCTCCTTGCCACCATTGTTGAGCTTCTCCCATTAGTTGATAAGCCGCATATTCCATGAACTGATTACTCAGGACTTGTTGAGTCTGTAATGCACCCTCCACAGCTTTGAACCAATTATCTGCTTCAGCAAGATTTATCGATCCTTCGAAAATCGGCGGGTCAGCTTTTAGAAAAGCAGCTAGAATTCTCTGAACACTAACTAAGTTGTCCTCAGCACCTTCTTCATTTTTGCCTCCGAATGATTTCCTTGTTTGTCGCAAAGCATGAGTAGCCATAGCAGTGCCCACTTGAATCGTGTTAGCTAAGTTAGTCATCGCCACCATAAGTTCAGCGTGATTATCTGTCGACGAGTTACCCTCATAATCTCTTCGTATAGGTGACCGACCTTGTCCGTGAGTAGCCATTAGGGTTCCTGTCTACACCAAATAGTTGATATCAAGGTGATCAGTCTCAATATCAAAAGTCTAGTGCTTCAGTTATCCCAAACAAGCACTCACAAACAAGCATGCTCTGAAATATCAAGTAGATAACCTAATAGCATTAAAGAAAAAGACACATAGAGTATGCAATGAAGCACAATTGGTCCATCCCTCAAGCTCACGAGGACGAACCGCTCTGATACCACACCGCTCTGATACCACTAAATGTAACACCCTAATTAGCCTAAGCTTTACCTTGCGTCGTAAAACAAAGGTTAATCAGAGATTACGACAGTTCTAAGCTCATATAACTCAAAAAACAGGATTTGAAAAGCACAAAACGTCCTAACAAAGATTCTAACTTAAGGCACAAGATACAGATAAGATATAACAAAAGATAAGTATATAATATCATCGGAAACTAGCCACGGTTCGCGGAGTTTAAGCCGGCTAGCCATATACAGATATACAGAACCAGATAGTAAAAATAGCTTATACAAGTTTTGTTCTCTCAAATACAAGCCTCTAGGCAAAACTAAAATACAAAAGTGAGAGACATATATAAAATAAACCAAAAGACTCAAAAAGATGTCTGGATCCTCCAGTCCTGTCACCAACCAGACAACTCACTTAGGTGGGTTGCGACCTACATCTGAAAAACACAACAGAGATATGGTATGAGAACCGGAGGTTCTCAGTATGGTAACAGTGTCCAGTGATGTAGGATATAAGATCTCGGGACACCAAAGGCAATCCTAAGCTCCATATCCATCACAAGAGTTCAAGCTTAAAGCATATTAAAACATATAAGCATAATTATATAACCTTAACATAAATAAACCGGGTAATCTATCTTAAGGGATTTTTATTTTAACCAAACACCGCTGTCCCACAGCCTTCACCAACCTATCCTCCATGCGATTCCATCGCCACCGCCTTTCAAACCTCCTCAATCCCAGTAGAAAACACAGGTAATTACAATGCAAGTAAATCACAAGTAGAAGCTTATGATGCAAATAATTCAAATAGCAAATAGGCATGTTATACAAATAGGCAAAGCCATTTCAAGTAGTCAAAGCATACAAACCGATAGAAAATGCATATGATGAATGCCTGTCCTACTGGCTGTGATATCACATTGTCGGTTCAACTGCCAACCCGACACATCTTCATGGAGATGTCGCCCTTCTGAATCCTCATATGGAACCCCCGAGATATAGTGCTCGGATCACTGTCTAGGTACCGGCGCCTGCACTCTCTACACCATCTAACACTCATTCCATGACTACCCGTGCCAAGAACGGAATCACCAAACATAAACTCTTCAATTTTGAGCTACACTCCTTCCCTTTACCCAAAATAGCCAAGGAAGCCATGACAATACCACATTGCCGACAAGCAATGGAAGATGAATATGAAGTCTTGATGAGGAACAGGCAGCTCCGAACAGACATGCAATTAGTAGTAAATGGGTGTTTCGTGTCAAAAAGAATCTGGATGGTTCCATCAACAAATTTAAAGCATGGCTTGTTGCTCAAGGCTTCAATCAAAGACCAGGCATAAACTTCAAGGAGACCTTCAGCCCTATTGTCAAGCCAGCCACAATTTGGGTCATTTTCAGTATAGCAATGCAAAATTATTGTCCCCTAACTCAGCTTGATGTGAATAATGTATTCTTGAATGGGAGCTTGCAAGAAGAAGTGTATATGAGACAGCCGCAAGGTTTTGAAGTTGGTAGCTCGGAGTTTGTGTATAAACTAACCATGTCACTTTACGGTCTAAAACAGGCACCTAAATCTTGGTTCAATACTCTGAAGGCAGCACTGTACACTCTGGGATTCTCCTCTACCAAATTAGATGTCTCCATGTTCTTCAAACACACCAGTGAAGCCACAGTGTTCCTCCTTGTGTATGTGGACGATATTATCGTCACTTAAACTTCAAAAGAGGCTATTGCCAAATTGGTGCAGCACCTTCACTCCAAGTTCTCACTTCGAGGTATGGGAGAATTAAAATATTTCTTGGGCATTGAAGTTGCTCGAACTTCTTGTGGAAGCTTATTACTATCCCAGACGAAGTACATTGATGATTTGCTAAAGAAGGCTAAAATGGGAGGCTCTAAGGCTGCTACTACTCCTATGACTTCTAATTTGAACTTGACATCCACATATGGTGTGTCATTTAAGTATGTAAGCCTGCACAGATCTATTGTTGGGAGCCTCCAATATCTCACTGTCACCAGGCCTGAAATTGCGTTTTGTGTCAATAAAGTTTGCCAATTTATGCAAGCTGCTCTGGACAAGCACTGGAAGGCAGTAAAGCGTATCCTTAGGTGTCTTCAAGGCACGCAGACCGTGGGCCTTCATCTGCGCAAATCTACTGAGCTGAGCCTTATAGGGTATACTGACTCTGATTGGGCCTCAGACATTGAGGATCGCAAATGCACTGCTGGTTATTGTGCCATGTTTTTGCCAAACCCTGTTTTTTGGTGCTCGAAGAAGCAGACTGTAGTATCTCATTCCAGCATAGAGGCTGAGTACCATGGCATTGCCAGTGTGGTGGCCGAGCTGCTCTGGATTCGAAAGTTGCTTGGTGAAATTCACATTCTCGTGCCTACCTTCAAAGTGTATTGTGACAATGTAGGTGTTGTGTTAATGTCCACAAATTCTATGCTCCATTCTCGCTCAAAGCATTTTGAGATTGATCTCCACTTAGTGCAGGATCATATAGCCAAAGGGCGAGTTCAGATTTACCATATTTGTGAAGATGCTCAAATTGTCTATGTCATGACTAAGGTAGTCAGCTCCTCACACTCTGCAACTTTTAGGTCCAAACTCAAGATTAAGCA
>NC_029788.2:124378413-124378697 GCF_000816755.2 Arachis ipaensis
CTATAATCATAATTTTCATTATCTCATTCATTCATCTAAACTTTAACTCTCTCAAACTCTCTCTTTCTCACAATTCTCTGAGCTATCACTACCATTTACAATGAGACAAGTCTAGGGGGCCAACAACTTTGTTAAATTCTAACCAGCATGTAATTAGCAAAGAAAAGTGAGTCATTGAATGAAATCTCACACCAATCTTACACCATTAAAACCATCATTGATGGCTATTTGATGGCTACAAATCACAAAAGTTGCTAACCCCCTAGCATTACTCTTTACAATAT
>NC_029788.2:124379625-124390099 GCF_000816755.2 Arachis ipaensis
TTTAATCTTTGTTGAGCCCAAAGCAAAAGTAATAATTTATATATTGCGTTTTAAATTATAAAGGTAAAAGAAATTGCTTAATTTGTAATTATTTGCTGATCTCTATGGAATTAATCTTGGTAGATTAATAGTATAGAAGAGTATATTTATACCATTATTTGTATTTTATATTTTTATTATTGTTAGATCCTTAAGATGTAAGAGTCTAGCAACTTATCGCTCCTTAGATTTGGGGTATACATGTTTCCATTCCGATTAAATTAAAAATAAACTTGACTCCCATCTTTTTAATCCTATTATTTCCTTGAACTAAACTTGACATAACCGAATAATACCACCGGGTCAACCTAATATTTAATATACACACAAGCACATACATATTAACATAAATCTATCATTATTTTGTGTTTTCAAATAAATTTTAAATATTTAAAAAAAAAGGAGAATATGTGGATATGTTCACATATTTTATTTACACTATAATTTAAGTTTAGTTTTATGAGCTATTCAGCTTAGTTAAATTCTATGATGCACGAATATTGATACGGACATAAAATATGATACGATATAGAATATACAGCAGATACATGAATTAAAAATTTTTATTATAAGATACGGAAACANTCTAGAAAACTGTAAAATTTATCCAATATTATTCTACCATTAATTCTGCATAAAGTTGAAAATTAAAATTATAAACCTTCTGTATAAGAGTAAGGACTCGGTGTATGTGCGAATACTAGCACTGTAAACAATAATGAGTTAAAAACCAGAATAACACTAGCTAAATCAATTTAAGAACTTTTGAAACAAAAAATGATATATAAAATGCTGAGAACAAAATTAAAATAAAAAAAATAGAGATAAAAGTATTTTTTCTTTCTACTTTTTAAAAGTGTCAACNNNTAGAATTTATTTTATTTAATTATATATAATTATCATATTACCAACTAATTAAAATTTTCATTACTTGTAATAGCTAACTTTAGAGACCATTTTTGATTTACTCCGTATTATATAAATTAGTAGATGTTTTTTTCTGCAAAATGTTTGACTATACCTACTACTAAGTTAAAAATCTAAATCTTACATGTTTAAAAAACTCATTAAATAACAATGTAAAATTTTGTTCTCATCAATACATAACAGGTGCGTAGTCGCTTTCTTTAATTTATAACTTATTGGCAAATAATAAATATACTTTTTGAGGCTGGTTTCTTTTTCCATTATTCATCATTGGTCGCTTATGCTACGAAGATGGCTAAGAGCCACAGGGACATACAATATGATTAATATGATAACGCGCATCTTCCTAAATTAATTATTTTAATTTTTTATACATGTGATTTATAAAAAATTATAGAAAATTATTTTTAATCAATAAATATTAATTATTTTTATTTTACATTTTCATAAAAATTAAAATTTAGAATTTATAATTTAAAATTTAAATTTATGATTTAAATTTAAAAATAAGTTAATTTTTAAATTTATGATATTAACTGAGAAAAATCGTCTCTCTAATATTACTTATTATTATTAATTCACTATTTTGATGGGGGGGAAAGGGGCCTAATTAAGGTCATTATTAATTTGCTATTATCACCCTTTCCTTCTTAATTTTCAAGGGGGGCTGGCGGCAATAATCTTTCACGTGTTTTGTAACATATGTAATATATATGTTTATTCAATGTTCAACTGAAGTTTAAGTGAGGAAATAATGAATACTTTACGACCTTTATGCTTCACTTTTTACATTAATTAATTAGAGACCAATAATGTTGTACATATAAGTGAGCACTTCAGAGTTTAGACTATTAAAAATATATTTCGGACAATACAAATTAAATTAGTATCTATTTATTTTTTCTTAAAAAAAAATTAAGACCGAAGAAAAGTAGAGATGTATATCAGTATATATGTGGTTTTATAATTTCATCTAATAATAATAATAATAATAATTTTATATCAACTCCAACGAAGTGATTTTTCAATTTCAAATAAGTGAATCATTTACAAATTTTATTTTGTACATTTTGAGATAATTGATGAAATCAGATCAATTTCATTATAAAAAGACAGTTTTATTTTGATAAAAAACAATTAAATCTTATCATATTGTATAAAATTTAAATTAAATTATATTATATTAAACCAAATATTAGAATAATCACAAATCTTATATTTAGTCTCAAATCATTATCAATAACATATAATTTCATATAAATATTGATATTATATTTTATGAAATTCAAAATAAAATTAACCTGAAATCAAACATTAATCATGCTCTAAAACCATGTTGGAGTATTAAATACGTACATGGATTAGTCTCAATTGTAGATAATAAAATAAATAAATATATGATGGTGATCTAGATACTATAATATTCTCTTTAATTTGTATCAAAATAACTTAAAATTGCATATGATAATATAGATTATAAAAGTTACTCTATATTTGCTATATTATTTACCTCATCAAAGAGATAATTTTTGCTAGAGTAGAGGGGAAAAAAGTTTACCAATCAATTATTCTTTGTTGAGTTGAATTGAAAACTGAACAACACCTATTTACTATATCCTTAATTGATTTAAAATGTAGTTAGCAATTAATAATGATGAATAAATTATAATAAAAATGGATAATTAATTTTTTTTTCAGTAAAGAAGATAATTCTACGAATAAAACAAAAATGAATAATTAGACTTTAAAGTTTAAATCTTGCATAAAGGGACATTTGATTTTAGAAGGGAGTTTTAAGACCATTCAAACCAACTACCACCGTTTTAACACTTTTTTAGTATTAAAAAGGTGGGAATTCGCCAGCATTAGTTCAAATATAAAACGTACAAAAAATTAAAAAATCTTAGTCATCTAACATATGGCGATTTTATTAATCTCCTAAAGCATCAATAATTTTTTTTTTATTGTAACTTAGCTTTTATAGTATCTGAAAATGCAATCTGTATCACTTATTAAAGGCGTGTTTACATGTCTAAATTTGTCGTGTTAAAAAGTCTGATGTAACCTGAAACTGTTAACCAGCCTGTTAACAAATAAAAAAAAATAAAGTACTAAATTAGTCCCTTAGGTTTGGACGTAATTCTGTTTTGGTCCTTAAGGTTTAAAGTTTTCTATTTGAATCTAAAAAAGTTTCATTTAGCATCAATTTAGTTTCACAGTGAGGTCAAAATTAAATAATTAATAAAATGTCATACATAACAACAGTTCAAGAACAAAATCGATAATCTGGAGAACAAGTACAAGCTCCAGAGGCACAAAATCAACTATTAATGCATCAATACATTTATTTATCATTTTCTTTAGTTTTATAGAAAATATTTTATTTATATTATAAAAAAAATAATAAATAAATGTATTGATGTATCAATGGTTGATTTTATGCCTCTGGATCTTGTACTTGTTCTCCAGATTATCGATTTTGTTCTTGTACTGTTGTTATGTAGGACATTTTGTTAATTATTTAATTTTGACTTCACTGTGGGACTAAATTGATGCTAAATGAAACTTTTTTGGATTCAAATAGAACACTTTAAACCTTAAGAACCAAAACAGAATTACGCCCAAACCTAGGGGACCAATTTAGTACTTTACCCCTAAAAAAAATAAATTGAGCTAAAGTTTTAAATGAATCTAAAATCTAATAAAATACAAATAAAAAATTTATTTATTGAAATAATTTAATAGACAAATAATGAGATTTTAATAGTTGAGAGTTCAAACTTTATATTTTTTAATGTATAAATCTGTACTCTTAAGATAAAAAGAATTTATCACGAGTTTAAATTTAAACTTTTTTTTATCAGATCAGATCAAGCCAATAATAGGCTAGAACCACAATTTTTTTGATAGACCACCTAACCTAATTCCACAACTAATGAGTGTCCACTTCATTTAATTTAATTTGGACCACTTCATTCAATCATCATTGTCGGTTTATCAATTCGTTTGGTGTTTTAATTTTTCGTCCTTCTTGATGATAATTATGGTGAATTTGTTGTCTTCAGAGTTTCTACGTTTGCTGTACGGTCGTGTGGCTCAGGATATGTATGACCACACATGTTTGATTTGATGCTGTCTCTTGTTTTATAAATATATGATCGGGTGTTATTTGAACATTTGATTTGAAATGCAGTGTTTATGACAAACAATAATTTAAACTAAATTGTAACATAAGAATAATTGAAGTGTCAAAATATCATCCAGAATAAAATAGTTGAGAATAGGAGTTAAATTAATAAACCACTTTTAAAGATTATGTAGTGGATTGCTAAATTAGAAAATTATTTGTAATTTTGGTTCCGTCGAATATACCTGAAATAAAAGTCGGAGAAAATAAGAAAGGAGAAGAGTGATACAATGATATATCTCGAGTAGGTTATGAAGTGTAATGTGATTTACATTCAATCTCTATTATAATATGATAAAATTTTTGTTAGAATTTTCTCAGATTTAACCCAAAAATTATCCATGTTAAATCATTAAGAAATAAAATATTTGAAAGCGAAAATGTACCTGAATTCATAAACATGAATCATGATTGAAAGAATTTGGATATTGTAGTATTTTCGATCTTCCTCAACTAAAGTCTTCTGTATCTTGATAGGGCTGAACTGTGACTCCTCTGATGGAAAAAGAGCGATAAATGTAGTTTTGGTATATTGGGGACTGAAACTCTAAAGGCACTATTTATATTTGAGCATTGACACCCATTAAACCCTAAAACCTAAATAAAATAGTATCTAAAGTCCAAAAGATAATATATCTAAAATCCAAAAGATAATTATCTAAAATCCAAAAGATAATATCTGATTTTATTCTCATTTAATTTAAAATCAAAAGTAATCATAACTTATTCAATTTAGCATTTATAATAATAAATAAAATCACCTTTATATAAGTCATTTAATTTGAAATAGCATAATTTATGATTATAATTAATATATATATTACCACAAACAAATTAGGAAATTAAATAATTTCCTAACAATCTCCCACTTAAGCTATACATATATTCTTTCTTGAGATAATCACATCTTATAAACTTTATGCGCGTATCTAAATCCTATTTTCCTTATTACTTTAACAATTTGGTCCGTCTCATACATTAGATATGGAATTACCGCAACTTTTATCACATTATTGTCGTGACTGAATGACGATAATCACCATCCTAATATACTTAACAACAAATACCAAAAATCAACTCTAGATATTTTAAATATAAAACTATAATATGTATCATGATATTACTTTAAAAAAAATTAAACTGATAAAAAAAATAACGTTAACGGTAATATCTATGACATAAATAAAATAAATTAAATATGATAAACATGCATGTATAGAAGGATAGTTCAATGTCAAATTATCAAACTAACGAAAGAGGATTAATGTCAAACGCAAGAATTCTAATTAGAATTGTTATGTATAACAATATCTGATTTGACTATTATTCTTTATACGAAGTTATAATTGATACGTTGTTGCAAATGGCAGATAGGGCAATACATATGCCATATAATGTACAATTAATTTTTAATATTCATAATTATATATATAAATAAATATATTTATTTTAATAATAATTAAGAAATACAAAATAAAAACAAATATTAAATATTAATCACGTAAAAAACACGTAATTATGATTCTAATGACGACGAAGGCTTAGCTTCTTTTTAACTTATTATGTCACTAATTTTAAAATTTTATCATGTAATATTATATGCAAAACTCGTGAAAAAGTAAAAGCAACGTAACAAAGTGTCTCAGTGTTATAAATATAATTATTTATATTAGGGATGTCTATAGGATGGGGTGGGAGTGGAGAATATCTCCCTGCTCTTCATTTTTGCGCTCAAAATTAATTTCTGTTTCCGTTTCATTTTTTGTTATGGAGATAATTGTCTCCATTATTGTTTTTCACATTTTTCGCAGGACTCTATTCCCCATTTCTCTATTTTAACATTCATATGAAAATTATAGTAAAAAATATCAAAAAAACTAAAAAATAAACTATAAAATATTATTACAAACACACAAATATATCTTATCCAAAATTATAAGTTCATAAATACAACATAACAAATCACAGTCTATAAAATAAAATCTTAAAATACATATTTACTCTCTCCTAAAATATTTTCAAGCCTCAGAAGTTAATCCTTTTTTGTTAGGACTGCTTTGTACACTTTGGCTAACTTCTTGTTTTTCCTCTTATGTTTTTTCTTGTCCTTCCTCGTGTTTTTTGGAGATGTACTTCAATTGCTTAACCCTTATCACCTTGAGTTGGTTCTATCTCATTATTAACTTTAATAGGAATTAAGCTAAAACTATCCATCCTATACATAAACAACAAATTTAATACAGAAACACTAAATTAGATTCTAGGTCAACTTCATATACAAAGAAAAAATTCAGAAATAAAAATCATTCTATCTTTACATAACATAACATATTTTAGGGATTGGAATGCGACGCTCTGTGTGAGAAGAGGAGTTACTACTGAGTTAGGGTTTCTAACTTTTCTATATATACGCAGAAGGTGGTGAAATGACTAAAAATTCAAAGTAAAATCTAAATTATTAAGGTTATTTAAGTAATTTAATATATTCGGGAATTGTGGGAAATACCGAGACGGGACGGGAATCCCCGCTCGAATCTCGTATTTATTTTTGGAGAATTTTTTCCTCCGTCCTTATCCCCGCAAAAAAATTTTCCAACATCGGAGCCCCATTCGGGGCTGTCTCCATGGAAATTTCCGCCTCCTATCGTATCTCTTATTTTATTTTATAGTGTAAACGAGATAACACAGATTAAATGACACGTGTATATTTTGTTTACAAGTATCTCGTTTACATTGTAAACGAAATACGTGATAAATTATAACATTTACACTGTAAACAAAATACAATAAGACAAATTTTCAACAGCTATAAAAGGATGTACAACTCTTGGTATTCTCCACATATATTTTATATTTTCTTTTCCTCCATTTTTCTTCCAAATAAAAAATAGGCAAAAATGTTCTGTAGTAGCGGATATGTGGTTGTTTGTGTGTATCCCAATTGTCGTATGAGAAACAGTGACAATGGAGTGATATTTCAGTGTGATAATTCGTTACTGTTGTTCCCTCGACGAGTAAGTTCCTTGTCCGAGTTGAAGAATATGATATTGAGTAATCTTGGTGGTTTAGGGAGAAAAGAGATCGAAAAAATGGGGTATAGGTTGCTAGCACCATTGGGAAAAGGAGTTTTTTAGTTTCATCTGTTTCGACTCCATAGCAAGCCTCATGTTTCACATCCATGGGAGAATCAATGCAGAACAAATGATGGAGCTTTTCGCGGAGGTTGGTGATGTTGGTGGCAGTGGATTCGTCCACTCGACCTTTGTGCAGGATGACCCACCTCTCGCACCACTACCGATTCATGTTGCTAGTCCAATAGAAGAAATGGACGGGGATGATGAAGACTCCGATAAGGAGTATGTTACGGATAGCAACGATAGTAGTTCTTCTAAAGATGATGATAAGGAGGAGTTTGTACCAGAGACGTCGGGCGAGGCAACGGTCTGCTATGTTTTGCCTCCCCCTCATCCAATTCCGACGCTATTAGATATACTAAGTCACTATCATGCATTGGATCTGGACGCGATGCAAGAGAAAATTTCAAGTCCACCAAGGAAAAGCAATACCTCATAAATGCTGCTTATAGTCCAAGTAAGGCTGGGTACGAGTGGTACATAGAAGCCTTGATAGGTTTGTCGTGAAAGATGGAGGATTGGGTTGGTAGGTTCAACAAAAAAATATGGCTACAACACTGCGATAATGGTCATCGTTTTGGTCACATGAAAACGAATCTCTCAGAGTACATCAATGCAATGCTTAAGGGTACACGGTACTTGCTGATTTTTGCCATCGTGCGATACACTTACGAGAGGCTACAACAATTATTTGTCACGAAAGGTAGGGAGACACAGGCACAACTGGCGGCTGGAAATTGTTGCTCCCAACGGTTGATCGCTGCCGTTGAAAAGAACAGAGAGGGCATCCCGAAGATGCGTGTTACTCACTATGACAGACGGGTTTCAATGTTTGCTATTGAGTTGTTAGAGCCTTTCGAGGGTTGGTCTCAAAGTTCGTTCCGTGTTTGGTTCACAGCGGAGACGTGTGACTGTGGAATTTTTCAATCTTTTCATTTTCCATTCCGTCATGCGCTTGCCGCTTGTGCCGCCACAAGCATCGAGTGGGCTCCATATGTTCATCCGGTGTACATGTAGAAAGATGTGTTCAAGGTATATGAGATGGAGTTTTCACCGATACTAGACAAGGCGCTTTGGCCGGAGTGGTATGGGACACGGCTTCGTCTTAACCCACTCATGCGCAAGAAGGCTACTGGAAGACCTGTGTCCACTAGGTTTCGAAATGACATGGATGAGGGCGAACACCAGGAGAAGATGTGTAATCTATGCATTATTTTCAACCTTAATGGTATCTTCAAGATTCATTGGATCAAAATGAATTTCGCCATTTAATATCCATGATAATTAGTTGTTTCCAGATATATTAAGAGAATTAAATTCAAGATGAGAAAGTTTTGACATAATAAAAATTTATTACCGGAGTCTTTCTAAACTTTGATCAGAGTCTTGTGCTTTGTGCTGATAGCATCTTCTAAAATAAATAAATAAATAAGAAAGAGAAAATAAATATAAATAGAAGACTTTAATATTAATATTCACTAATATTATTATGTCAATATAATAGAGATGATTCATATATATTCACTAATATTATATGTGGTAGTGTGCATATATTGCTGTGTGTTGTTTCAAGCATAGCTTCTCTTATTTATATATGTAACAAACTTTCATTTTTAAATTTCATTTATTTGAATTTGTCTTAAAAAGTAATTCCTTTAATATTGAAAAAGTTAGCCACTCAAATCATAAATGGACATCCATGTGTCTCTTTTTATCACAACAAATATATCCCTTTTGTCACTTATTAGTTTTTTTTTTTTTTTTTAAATCATCACTCATTATTTTTCTATATCAAATTTATAATTAACATTGTAAAGAAATTTTATTTCTAAATAATTCTTGAAGAATTGTTGATGATAGTGATGAATTTATGTTAGATGTAAAACGGTTATGTTTCCTCCCTAACGGCTTAAATTTTTAGAATAAATAATTTTATAATAATATATCAAACTATCATCAGTTACTAGAGATAGAAGTAGGTCGGATTACTCGACAAAAATTTGTGACTCAACTCGACTCATTTTATTAAACATTAACATGCTAGATTTAAGTTTTTTGTAAAATCTATTAATTTAAAAGGTTAGGTGATAGACTTTAAAAAAAGTCTACAAAATTCGTTGAGTCGACTCTCAAAATACTTTTTGTGAAACTAAGTTATTCTTAGTTTAGATTTTTCAACTATTTATTTATATTAAATCTAAAACAAAATTAAAAAAAAAATCTATAAGCAATACTAATTAAGATCGTAATTTTTTTTTCAAAAAAAAAGTTATAGATTATAAGTATGATTACAATATGTGACTAAGAATTGATATATAAATGATCTTTTTTACAAATTATGAATTATAAATTTTAAAATCTATTTAATGTCGTCAATTTAGATGTTTTAAGTTTATTGTTTTTTGAATTCTAATTTACGAAATAGAATTTTCAAATAGACTCCTGAACTTGTCGAACTTTAAACACACTATGTTTGAATCTGAAAAAAACTTATAAAAAGTAACAGATCTAAATTTGAGCTATTTACAGTATAAATCAAACTCGTGAAAATCAAAACTCGACTCAATCCATTTAGTTTCTATCGTTATCAGTTACTATGTGGCTAACAAATTTATAGTTCAATCTTCAAAAGTCAAGATAAATAATTTCAGTATAAAATAAATAAAGAAAAGAGAATACGTCTTTGAAAAATCAATAACTAAAGTCACTAGAATATCTAGAGTTATAGTACACTTGAAATACTTTCCTAAGTAGTAGCGTATGGGAAAGTTGTATGTTGTATATTTTATTGTTATTTATTTTTAAGTTTTTTTGAATGAGTTTTTAACTTTTTATGAACATGATTTGTGATATAAATTTATCTATTTTTATTTTTTGAATAATAGTTTTGTATATACCAATAAGATAATTATAAAAAAAAAAAACTAAAATAAAAACATAGTTCATTTAATTTGAAAAAAATTAATTATACTTTATTTTTAAATTTAGTCCCATAATACTAGAATTTCGGTTCTGCCCTTAACCATAACAATGATGTGTGGATTGACATTGTTGATTATGGTGGTTATAATGGTGATGATGGTTGAAAGAGAAGAGAAGAAAAAATGTATGATAAAGACAATATTATAATGTAATTTTAAAAATAATTTGAAAAATATTCTTGAAAATAGAGTTTTTAACGAAGTTA
>NC_029788.2:124390124-124393096 GCF_000816755.2 Arachis ipaensis
AGTATAATAATTAAATCATTAATAAGAATAATTTTGTACACTTATTTAAATTTATATAGTTAAAATATTAATATTTATTGAATTTATATCTGTAATTATAATTGGACATTTATTTTGAACAAAAAGAAGTACTAATTAAAAAGTTTACTAGAAACTTATCATAGGGTCAATTAGTATTATATTAAGGAAAAGTTTAGGGCCGCCAACTTTTTAAAAAGTTGGCCAGTATTTAACCATTAAAAGAAAATTAAATGATCTCATACCATTGAATTTAATCTCACACCATTAAAAACACTACTGATGGCTAATTGATGGTTACAAAACACAAAAGTTACTGGTCTCCTAGCTAGGGCTGGCAATTCATACCCTACCCGCGAGTACTCAATCTGGTCTAATTCGTTCGGGTAGGGTAGGCTACCCGACCCACTGCGGGTAGGGTAGGGTACGGTCCGGGTATGCTTGCGGGTAGGGTAGGATACGGATTTAGGGTGTACCCTACCCTACCCTACCCGCACCTCATATATAATACATATTTTATAAAAATTAAGTATATAATGAAAGAAGTAAGAGTTGAACCCACAACCTCCCTTATGTAATAACTTACAATAAGTGAACAACTACTAAAACTAATTAGTTAATTTAGTAATTTAGAGCATTAGCTTTTTATTTTTTATGTTATTAATATGTATAAAATTCGAAATGATTGAATTTTATATTTACTTTGGAAAAATTTGATATTTCTGCGGGTAGAGTAGGGTAGGATAGAGTTTAGAATTTTAGAATGCGGGTAGGGTTAGGGTTGAAAGATTCTCAACCCGCGGGTAGGGTTAGGGTAGGCTCCAAACCCTATCCTTCCCTACCCATTGCCAGCCCTACTCCTACCACTCCTCTTGTATGAAAATATATTGTAACATCCTATTTTTATTTTTTTTTATTTTTTAATTGGGTTTGATGAGATTTTTTTATTTTTTTATTTTTGGTCTTGGACTTGATGAGATGTTTGACTCTCATCATCTAGTTGCTTTGGGCAACTTCCTCTAAATTTTAAGACCCAACAATACATAGAAGCCCATAAAAGAAAGGTTTGTATTTTTGCATCTTTGTGAAATATAAAAAAGTTTTTGACAAAGAAGTTTTTCGCTGACAAAAGAATAAGCATCAATTTGAAAAATGCAATGAATATTAGGTACAGAATTTGGCATGAAAAAAAGCTTGGGAATAATTTCGGAAACAAAAACTTGAGAATAATTCGTAGAGTTAAACAAAAAAAAAGAAACAAAGTTTGAAAACCGAAAAAGGCAAAAACATGTTTTTTTATGCATATAACACCCAAAAATGAATATTATCTTGTCCAAAATCGAAAAATGCATATATTCTTATTTCTTGCTCATGATTTTCAATTTCAGTCGAAATGGTTTTCCTTCATCTTGAAAAGGGGTAAAATCAAGGTTACTTAAGAAATTTTACCTCTTTTTATTCAAAGTATAATAAACAAATTATGCATCAGATTTTTTATATTTTATCTCTAATTATGTAGAACAAAACAGTGAGAGAAAGAGAAAAAATTAACACAATTATATATTTTAGTTCAATCTCCAAGTACAATAATACTTACATTCTGTCTCCACTATAGATCATAGTTAAATTTTTACTATATATAAATCAATTACAACTATCAATTCTAATTTAATTCATCAACAACCTATGAACTCAAATTAAGTAAAGAAAAATCAATAAACTCAAACCAAAATCTCTGAACCTGCATATTTAGGGGTGAACGCGGATCGGATCGGATTGGATATGGCTAAAATTTCGATCCGATCCGCACTAAAATCATCAGATCGGATCAGATCCAATATCCGCAGTTTTTAAGGTTGGATCCGATCCGCATATTTGCGGATCGGATCGGATATCGGATATATCCGTAAAATACAAAAATATTTTTAAAAGCTTATTTTTATTAAAAAAATATCAATAAAATTTATTTTTTATTCTTTTAAATATGTTTATTCTTAAAATAATATTAAACATATTTTTCTTGAATAATAGATTAAAATAACATAACATATATGATAATTATTAGTTGAAATAAAACATAAAAAGAATATTTATTCATTTATTTCTTTATTTTTGCGGATACGCGGATACCAACACAAAATCCGCAATCCGATCCGACTAGTGTGCGGATTCGATCCGATCTGATCCGAAAACCTTGCGGATCAGATCCATATCCGCAATTTTCGGATCGAATTCGGATAAATACTGCGGATATGCGGATCAGATCCATCCATAAATACCCCTATGCATATTTAAACCAAAATCCCTGAACCTGCATATTTTAACCACTAAACCCACCAAATTTAGCAACCTTTTAAGCGCTAATCTAGCATAAAGAAGAAAAACTATATAAACTCAAACCAAGTTTTTGTTAACATATCTCTTTTGCCATTTTTAACTCATCAATTTTTTTTAAAGATTTTTCACATAAACATTATTTTAGTCTTTTTTATAGAAAGAGATAGACTTAACAAACAAATAACTATAAAAAATTAAGATATCCTAATACTATATTTTCTAATAATCAAAGAGAGTAACTGGTATTTCTAATTAATATATTGTTGGAGGCAGTTAGGATTGAGCTCTATATATCCCGGAAATAATTCATGAGGTATTCTCGAATCAATGCAATCTTTTCTAACCTGCTTGGTAGGAAATAATAGGGGATGGTTATACTCATCATTATTGCACTAATGTCATGATATTATGCAGTTGAAAATTTATTATCCTGAATAATATATTCATTTTGGGTCCATGATTTTTCATTTGCCTGTGGTTTATCAGTTTATGTGATGATGATAAAGAAATGTGGCAAAGTAAAAGTGAGCAAGAGAAAATTTTTATATGCCCTAATAAAAGAACGAAAATATTTGATAATAAAAAAAAATGAAAATTAATCAAAATTTGTATTATTT
>NC_029788.2:124393370-124397665 GCF_000816755.2 Arachis ipaensis
AATATCTATTAATTAATATTAAAATTAATAAATATTAAATAAAATATATTTTTTTTACGTTACCGTAAAAGATTCTCTAAAAGAGTCACCGTTATAGTTATCTGGATTAGGCTATGATGAAAAAAGTATAAAATGGTCCTTAAAGAACTTTTTAAAATGATTTTAAATGTGTGGTTGTAATTCAATCTAACAAGTTAGTTTGTAAATTTATGTTTTTATCTAAAATTTATAATAATTATAAAAAGGTCTGAATTATTAATGAAAGATTTTTTTTTATTTGGTTGTCCACGGTATTTTCCAACTCGACAGGTTAATGACTAATCCGTCGCGAATCTGAGCTCTATTTAAAGATTTGTTGCTGACCAATAAATTATTGCATGCATAAGGCGGGATTCAAACTCCCGATACTTGACTACTCGACCAACCTAAGTTGGTTAATGAAAAAAAAAATATTTAAATACAATTAGGGAGGGGTTAGGTTTTCGAGTTTTTCATAACTTAAACTTTTGATAGACATCTATATAAAGAATTAACAATTTCGGTTATATATAAAATTAATATTGGATACAAATAAACAGTTTGTTTTTAAAATTATTTAGTTAAAAAAGAATTTGAAATTCCTACAACTTCTTTATTTAATAAAATCTTTCGGATGCTTAAAGGACCACATTATGCTTTTCCCATGGTAGAACTAGTCTGGTCCCACAACCAAAAGTTCATAGTACCGAATCTTTCTATATTAATTTTCTGGTCGGAAGTTGATCATATCCTAATACACATTTAATTACAATCCTTCCAGATAACCAGAGTTGGATTTCATACTTCGTTTTTATTAAGAATTATGATTTTAATTTATGTTTAATTATTATGTTAGTTCGTATAATTTTGTGAAATTTTTAATTAAAGGATAAAGTATATTTTTTATCTTCGAAGTTTGACAAAAATTTCAAAAATACCCTTAAGTTTTATTTTGTTTCGATTTTATCCTAAAAGTTTTCGATTTGTATCAAATATACCCCTGACGGCTAATTTTTCAAACAATTTGAGACCGATTCAACAATAATTTCATAAGAACAACCCCTCAACACACGCAAATCAAGCATAATTTTTATGTATTATTGTTAGATTGATCTTAAATTTTTTGAAAATTTAGCCGTTCAGGGTATATTTGATGCAAATTGAAAATTTTTGGGACAAAATTGAAACAAAATAAAACTTAGGGATATTTTTGAAACTTTTATCAAACTTTAAAGACAAAAAATATACTTTACCCTTAATTAAATTTTTATATTTATTTTTTTTTAATTGAGTCTTTACACTAATTTTTTTTAATTGGGTTCTTATATATATTTTTTTATTTGAGTCTTTGCACTAATTTTTTTAGTTGGGTCTTTATACAATTAAGTCAATTACTATTAAGAAAGACCTAATTGAAAAAAAAATTGGTACAAAGTTCTAATTAAAAAAAATAAAGACCTAATTAAAAATTTTATGAAACTATAAGACTAATAGAATAATTAAATTTTTAATTTACACTTAATAACTTTTACTTACGCCCACAAAGGCCTATATTTTTGGGTGATATCATCAAGTTTTATAAGATATATATTATGAGTTTATAATGCACTAAAAGGTTATAAATTATCTAGTTAATTTTTGTTATATGTGTAACTATTTAAATAATAATGGTTAGTGATAGTTAGGAGTTGAAACCATTTTAGCCCCTGAAATTTGGACTCGACCTTAATTTTGATCTCAAATTTTTAGTTATCCAATTAACACCTCTAAATATTGGATCGTGCCTCACGTTTGTCTCTGTAGTTATCTCCGTTAATGGAGAGCTGATGTGGCACGTTAAGTTGACATGGTGTGCATCTACGTAGCATCCAACTTGCCAGAATGAATGCGTAATGAGTGAATGATGTGAAAAAAAGTTGTTTTCACTTAATTTGACTTCTACGTAGATGTTAAAACCCTAATTTGTATGGACTCATATTGAGTAAAAATAACTTTTACCACATCATTCACTTATCATACATTCATTCTGGCAAGTTGGGTGCCATGTAAATGCACACCGTGTCAATTTAACGTATCACATCAGCTCTTCGTTAACAGAAATAATTATAGGAACAAACGTGAGGCACGATATAATATTTAGGGATGTTAATTGGATAACTAAAAATTTAGAAGTTGAAATTGAAGCCAACTCCAAATTTCAGGAGTCAAAATAAGTTTCAACTCAATAATTAGAGTTGATATATATTTCTTATTACTTACTAATGTGACAATGATTTTTTAAAATATTATTATTGTCTTCTAATTACATTTTATGAATATAATTTATCCTAAAAAGTAATGAGAATATTTTTTTGTAAATTAAATTAAACATTGTTAGTGTCTATCAATAAATAAAATTTATCCTAAAATTAATCATAATATATCTCTAGTTTCATGAATAATATCCCCTATTAAATCAATATATATAACTGTATTTAGAAGACTCAACTTTTTAAAAATATCGAAAAAGTTGAAATTTTTAAAACAAAAACAAAAATTTTAATTTTAATATTTGAGCACTAAACATAATATTAAATCTCATACTCCTAATTCCAATCTCAATCCCTTAACTAAATAATGACATATTGAACAGGTCATGCGGTTACAAGTTACATTCGTCCAAGCTAGTAGGTGGCATATGAAGCTGTTGTTTTATGATGATATTTATTTGATTTAATTAACAACTAAAAGGGGATCTTGTGAAAACGTGATTGAATAGTATCTGATTTCATGGTCCTCACTCCTTCATCATTATGCTAGTGGTTGCCCGGTCTTAAAGTTACTTTAATACATTTTTAGGAGATATATTAGTTAAATTCTAATTATATATTTAACACATTGTTTTATGCAAGGATGCTTTTTTATGTTTTTGTGATTTTGTATAGGTTTTTTTATTTTTTATTTGTTTTATATTAAAATAAATTATCAATAAACAATAACTTACATTTGCCGTCAAGACTAGACAATAATTTGAAGCATAAAATTTGATGATTTGAACTTGTCCAACAACAATTTTAACCCATCTCAAATATCATATAGTAAACTAATTAAGAGAATTTACCTCAATTTCAGAAATGAACTCAAAAATAATAATTGTCTTGCATTTACAAAGATTATTAGGTTTTCATTTGTAGAATATATTAATTATTAAGTGTAGAATATTATAAGATGGAAAAAATCCAATATCATGTGTATACCCGGTGGTTGGTTAAATTAACTAACGCATAGAGGAATAGATGAATGAAGTGGGGTACCTAGAAGCTCAAATTAAAACTTCAAAATTTTTGTCCCCTCTTATTCCTCCTGGAACATTCTTATTGTGTTTCAATGCGTCAAACTTCCCAATCTTGCTCAAATAATTATTCACAGATGAATATTATTTGATAATGTATAATTTACCATTTCATGTGAATTTAGCATCGTCTATATTATTTTGTGTCAACTTATTGGTGTTTCTCATGCCTCTCAGGATAATTCTAACGGACAAAATTAAAAAGAAAAATTTCTATATGAAAATCCGCAAATAAACTGAAAGGGAGTTGAATCAATAAATTATTTTTTAGATTTACATAAATAATTTATATAGAATTCTAGTTGTAAGAGATTATTTTTAATTTAATCTCATCATAATAAAACAGAATTGAGATGACAAAGAAAAAGAAAGAGAAAGAATGAGATCATTATATATCCTGGTTTGGTCACGAAATATAATGTAATTTACGTCTAATATCAATCATAATAATAAAAGAATTTCTGTTATAATTAAGATAGATTACAATTACCAATTTTAAGAGACTCACACTTTTATAAATTACCTAAATTATTCTAAACTTAGTAAATTACTTAGGTGCTAATCTAACCTAATTAAGAGAAATCAAGTGTATTTTAACTAGCATACTTTTAAAATCAAAACACTCAAACAAAGGTTAAATGACTTTTGTGTGAACAACTTTTTTTATCTTTTATATCTTTCAATATAAACTTAAATTTAAACAATAGAAAAGTATGAACACACTCAAAAACAAAGAAAATAAAAGTTATTTGTATTGTCTAAAAATATGTACGAAAATGGTTATTTTTTTTTGGATAAAATTTTATCTTCTTTTATAGAGTTTGATTTTTTTTTCAAATATTAGAATCATTCTTAATATGATTAAACTAGCCGTTGCACTTTTAATGTTCTTAGCTATTGGCATTGAATGAGAATCCATTCCTTATTCAGCTTGATAAAAATGTAG
>NC_029788.2:124397730-124412862 GCF_000816755.2 Arachis ipaensis
TTTGCGTATATCTAAGAATGATTAATAGAGTTAATGCATATTTAATCTCTTTTTCTACGAAGTCTTTTCCTCTCAACTTGAATTTTCTCTGTTTGCCATTGCCTAACAGTGAAACCACCAATTGAGTAGTATTCCATCCGTTTTCTAGTCAAAAATCGAGTTTTTCTTTGTCTGATGCAGATACTATTCGCCTTCATGTGGTGTCATCACCACTTCCGTAAATGACAGAACCAAATAACTCCTCAAACTCAAACCAAAAATAACCCAACATGACAATTACACAACCACAATCATTACCTTATGCCCCACCCCAACCGACTAGTCTACATATTCATCCATCACATCATGAACCTAAAACAACTATAGAAGACGATGAGGATTCTCTGATCACATATGATAAAACAGATATTGAGGAGGGTGTTCAAAAGTTTAAGCACAGTATCAAGAAAAAACTTATTACTGAAAAATCTATCAATCAGAGTTGGGTTTATAGTGCCATGACCAATATTTGGAAACACCCACAAGACTTTCGGATGAAACAAATACAACTAAAACTCTACTAATTTTTCTTTGACAACGAAACAGACATTCACAAAATTCTAAAAATCCGTGAATTTTCAAAACTTCATGGTTACTAGTAAGAAAATAAGAGTGTAACATTGATCTTCGCTCCATGGACTTTACCACTGTTGAAGTAACACATTGTTTGGATTGAAGGAATTTGAAGGGAAAGAAAATGGGAAGAAAGAAAATTGGTGAAAAAGTAAAATTTTTGTTGTTTGGATGAGGAGAAAATAGAGTGGAAAGAAAAAAAATGTATGGGGCTCACTAAATATTTTCACCCCAAAGATGAGATGGAGAGAAATGTGCAAATATTAATAAAATTACACATTTATCCCTTATCATTAATAAATTATGATTTATACATAATATAGATAAGGGTATTAATGTATTTTTATGTCCTTATGATCTTCTTTCTTCTCACGTTTCTTTTCATCCAAAAAATAAAATTCTCTACTTTCTTTTCTTTCATTTTTTCTTTATCCAAAAAAAAAAACCACTTTTTCTTCTATTTTCTTGTTTCTCATTTTCTTTCTTTCATCCAAATAGAGTGTAAATGTTCAAATATGAAATCTATTAAAACATTGTAAAACTGTGAAATTGAGAAGAAAACTTCTTGTACTACTAGGAGAAGTTATTGACTGCAGCCTCTATGACGGTGGTAATGATCTTGCAACTTTTCTTAAAGCTAAAGTAAGGATGAAATTAGCTCAATCGTTTCACAAAGGTACTCACATTGGCAGTCATAAGGACGAAATTACGTAGGTCGACTTTAGATACGAAAGGATTCCCTATTTTTGCTATTTTGTGGCCGAATTAAACATGATGATAACTTTCTTAATGAACGACAACTCTCGACGTCCAAAGGAACAACCACTTAATTCACAAAATACCACGTATGAGAAGGGTAGCAGCTCTTTTAACGAATCTTTCAATAATAATGAACAAGCAGCAAAACGTCATGAGAAGCTATTAGCTAAACTTGCAACTCTCTCAATGAACGACAACTCTCAAACGTAGATAAACCTGGAGGAAAAACCCCCAGAGATCACAGGAACCGGGCCCTTGGCTCTGAGCTGGATTTTTAGGGACCAAAATTGAGGAGGAAAATACCACTTATGAGAAGGGTAGCAGCTCCTTTAACGAGTCTTTCAGTAATAATGAACAAGCAGCAAAACATCATGAGAAGCTATTAGCTAAACTTGCAACTCTCTCAATGAACGACAACTCTCGACGGCCAAAGGAACAACCACTTAATTCACAAAATGAGACAATGCCTTTTGTTTCCAAATCCCCAACCCATCCACCTATACTACCGATGGTCTTGAACTCAAAACAGTCAACACAGGGCAGTACTAACTATACAGTGCCCTTAGCCCCTCCTACAATAGCAGCAGTTGAAGTAGAAATTAGTGCCAAAAAATGGCATTTAATAGTTAGAGAACAGAATAACAACACAGAGGTGGGGGGAGGCAACTGGGAAGGCAATGCTAAAAGAAAGTATAATATAGATTTATTCATGGAGAGAGTAGAGGAAGAACCTTGTGCAAAGCAACATTATCTGGTGCTGCAAACTGAAGAGACAGAGGCTGCGGAGCAGCCCGGCCTAAAGCCATGAAATTAATTAGTTGGAACTACCGTGGGCTTGAGAACCCATGGGCAGTTAGAGCTTTAAACAAGCTCATTAGTCAAAATGCTCCCAATCTTGTCTTCCTTATGGAAACGAGAAGAAAGGCACATGAAATCAATTATTTATGAAGGAGAGGCCAGTTAAATAATGTAGTTGGAATAGACTGTAATGGAGAGGGTAGAGGCAGATTCGGGGGTTTGGCGGTTCTTTGGCAAGACACACTGACTGTGCAAATACAATCTATGTCCTCAAACAATATTGATATGATTATCTGGGTTGACAGTGATAGTCATCCTTGGAGGGCTACTAGATCTATGGATATCCCGAAGTGGAAAACAAGCATAGGTCCTGGGAGTTACTCAAGTCCCTAGGCCAATCTAACAGTCGTGGATGGTATTTGGAGATTTTAACCAGGTTTTAGAACAGCGCGATAAACAAGGCGAATTGCCAGTGACACACACTCATGGAATTTAGAGAGTCAATTCAATATAATGAGTTGCTGGACTTGGGATTTGTTGGTCATGCTTTCACTTGGTCCAACAATCAAGTGGGCGAACTTAACATTCAACAATGGCTAGATCGAGCAATAGCAAACATAGGCTAGACTGAAGCTTTTCCAGAGGTAATTATACATCATCTTCAGCGATATAGGTCCAATCATTCTCCAATTCTTGTTGATACCAAGGGCAAATTCCAATGTAGAAAGAGACTGCATCTATTTAGATTTGAGGAAGTTTGGCTTAGCAACGCTGAATGCGAGCAAGTGGTGAAAACTGCATCGTTACCCGGAAACCAAAATTTGATACGGAAGCTGAAAAATTGTGGCAAAACTTTGGATGAATGGGGACAAAAGGAATTTGGGCAGTTATCTAGAGTTATTCAAGAGAAACAACAATAGCTGCTGCTCTTGCAAAAGTCTCCACCAACCGAACAAGTGATGGAGGATATATGGACGATTCACTCGGAATTAGATGCACATTTACAGCAAGAAGATGTTTGGTGGGCACAGTGGTCAAGAGCAACTTGGCTCAAAGCTAGAGACTGAAATACGAAGTTTTTTCACAAAAAAGAAACTCAAAGAAGAAATAAGAACAACATTGATTGTAAGACCCATAATGTTTGAAAATTGTTATTATGAGTCAATTTTAATTTATTTATTCATTAAAAAGTTTAATTTCAGAAATTATTTTATTAAAGCTAATAAAATCAAGTTTTGATAATTAAATTAGAATTTTTATCTAATTTTACAATCGTTGGATAATTTTCATATTTAAATTATAAAGTCTAGTAATTGTAAAATAATAAGAATTTTATATGATTTGATTTAAATAATTAAAATTTTAGAATTTAATACTTTAATTTTTATAAATAAAGAAAATTAATCATATTATCTCTAATTATTGAATTAGAGTATTTATTTAAAATAAATTTGTAAGTTGATAAATAAATATTATTTTTATAAATATTAGTGTTGGATTAAAATTAGTTTTCAATTACTCTATTACCCTAATTTTATTAAAATTACTAAACTACCTAAAATTTCCAAAACACAACCCTAACCCTAACCCCTCACTGTCTCACCTTTGTTCATTCACTTACACGGTTAAAGGAAAGAAAGAAAGAAAGAAAGAAAGAAAGAAAGAAAGAAAGAAAAGGAAAGGGGGAAGGAGCCGTGATAAGCAGATAAATACCGGACAAGAATTATCAAAAGTATTTTTCCAAATCACTGTTGTAAGTACAGTTTTAACCGATGAGATTTTCGTTATCGAATTTAAAATGTGTCACAGATGAAATAAATAATCGAGAGTAAAATTCCGAGTCGTTTCCCTAGGAGTTGACACAAAATGCCAATTATTGGTTGTGACTTTCCTGAAAATTTTTTAGGTTGAGAACAAGAGAAATAAATAACTAGAAATTAAAGCAATGACTAATTAGCAAGAGTTGCAAAATAATCAATATAAAAAGCCTTGGTTAGGGGTGAGAATTGGAAATTCTATTCTTATTGTCTTTTCCAAGTGTGATGGTAAAAGCTCATTGCTCTCACTTAGTTATCCTCTAATAAGTGGAGGAAAGTCAAGTAAAATAATTAGCCTTAGCTCAAGTCCTAGTTACTTCGTAGGGAAGAACTAGAGTTGGTGAGTCTCAAGCTAATTGGCAGTTTCCAATTACAGATTAATACTCAGGTATAACAATTCAAGTGGCTCTAATTATCAACTCCCAACCAACCACAGAAATCTACTCCATTATACTGGATGACATTTCCTCAAACACTTGGTGGGCGAAAATAAAAGACATGATAAATATGACGAAATAATTCAATCCAAATTACCACTAACAATAATCAATCATAACAAAACAAGCAATAATAATAGATATGAAAATAACTCAATGCATTAATAAAATCCAAAGGTAATAAGATCCAAACATGAATTCAAAACAATCAAATGGAAAAATGGAAAAGAGGAATAAAGGGATTAGAGAAGAAAAACTATAAGAAAAAATGACTCCAAATGAAGGTGAACACAGCTTCTGTCAGATCCAATTGCAAGTAAACTAAGAAAAACCAAAAATCCTAGAGAGAAGTGGGAGTTTCTCTCACTATAATTCAACATTAATCAAAAACTAAGTTAAAGTGTGTAAGTGTCCAGTCTCCACTCCATTCCAGCCTCTAGTCTGCATTTTCAGGCTTGAAACTGGGTCCAAATCAGCCCAGAAATCGCCCCCAGCAAGTTCTGTTAATTGCAACACATGACGCTCGTCACACGTACGCGTCGGTGGGCTCTGCACAAGGTCACGCGTACGCATCAGTCACGCGTACGCATCAGTCACACGTACGCGTCAGTGAAAAATGGCTTGATCATGCATACGCGTCAGCCATGCGCGAGCGTCGCCTCCAATTTCTCAAATCTTCAAATTCTTGTGTTCCTTCCACTTTAGCATGCTTCCTCTTCATCCTCTATGCCATTCCTACTCTATAATTCCTGTAATCACTTAACGCACATATCACGACATTGAATGGTAATAACAGAGGATTAAAATTAGCGATTTAAAGGCCTGGGAAGCATGTTTTCAATCATAGCACAAATTGGGAAGGAAACTTAAAAACATGCAATTTACATGAATAAGTGTGAGAGTAGTTGACAAAACCCACTCAATTCAGTCCAAAATATATCATAGAATAGTGGTATATCAGGCCGCGGAAAAGAAGAAAGGGAAGAGAGGAAGGAGGAGCTTGCCGTCCAACCCGCCTACACCATTACGCCCAGCTCACCGCGGAGAGCCGTCACCACCTTTCTGTTGAGCTGCTGCTACCATCGTCGTGCATTGGGGGGAGAGAAAGAGAGATTGGGCATATGAGAGGGGAGATCGCGTCGAGTTGGAGGAGCTGCGCCCAGATTCTGTCGTCGCCATCAATGGAGGTTCAATGGGAAGAGGAGCCCGACGCGAGGGAGGTAGGACGCGACTGTGCCGCCGCTATTCCGTCAAGAGAGAAGGACGCGCACAAGAGGAGGCAAAGCCGTCGCCGGCGTCGCGTGCTCCGTCGCCACTGCTGGAGGTGGGTGGCCGAGCTTCTTCCGCTGAGAAACACTGCCGTCGTCAACGACCACTGCCAGTAAGGGTTTTGAGTTGGTTTCCGTTCTTTTATTTTTCCGGGAATGTTATCGTCATTGCATATTTGTTACAATCGCTGTCACTGGATTTCTGGTCGCTGCTACGACTTGAGGTGGCTGTCGAGGCTGCCGCCAAACTGGTTCAGAGACCGCCACTGTTTTGTTTCCTCAATTCAGTAAGTAATTCTGTCTCAAAACCCTCGCATTAGTATTCTATTATGTTTGGTTAAAGACTCTAAGATTTGGTAATGTAAGGTCGAGTTCTGGTGGTTACATGTCGCTTCTATGTTGCTATGGTTGCTGCGAAAATGGTTAGGGGTTGAGGTTGCGGCTGCCGCCGTTGCGGGCCAAGAGAAAACAGAATTTTGTCGCATAGTTGAATCGTGAACTAAGTAGGTTTTTTCTTAAAATTTATTTACAAAGTTGTTATAAATAGATATTGATGTGAAAAATATATTTCTGTGATTATATTTGTCTTGTGGATGTGGTTGTTTGCTGGACTGAATTACTGATTGCTTGAGTGGTGTGCAGTTGTTGATAAGAAATAGGTTTGTAAAGTTATTTAGTTGATTATTATGAAAAGTGGTTATTCTTGGTTTTGGAGTTAATTCGATAATGTAAATGAATCGGATTTGGAAATGATTTGAGATATGAAAATGCATTGATTTTGGAAGCGGTTTGATTTTGAATTAGTTTGATTTTATAAATGATTTAATATTGGAGCTGGTTTGATTTTGAAAAAAAAAATTATTATTGGAATTAGTTCGATTTGAAAATAATTTGATATTAGAACTGGTTGAATTCGGGAAAATGATTAAGATTTGAAAATGGTTGAGAAGGGTTTGAGGAATGTTTGGATAGGACCGGAAAAGGGTGGCAGAGTCCGAGTTTTAGAGGATATGTTGCCGAAATTTTATAAAAATTGGAAGCTTCGCTTGAAATAATTATTTAAAAAGATTTGGTTTTAAAGATTATATGTTTTAACTTTGATTTATTTAGAAAAGAATGAATTATGTTTTGAATTGGGATTGTTAATAAACGAAATGGAAGGATAGATGATGATTATTGAATTTGAATGAAGAATGATGATGGTAATAATGATGAATTTGATATTTCAATGAGATATGAACTGATATGAACTGATGATGGAAATGAATTAAAAGTAAATGAGACTTGTAAAATTGAGACAAATTGTTGACCCTCTGTACATAAGATGTGACTAGACACTTTAAAACTCCGGATTCCCCTATGGGCATGCATATATATATATATGAATTTGAGTTTGGGACTTTGTCTCTTCCCATGGATGAGCTTGGAACTTTTTCCATGAATATTATTGAGCTTGGGGATGCGCGTACAGAGAGACTGTCCAATGGTTAGCTACCAGCACATGTCAAGTTGGTTGTATAACCGACAGATGAGCTCATTAGCCATATGGCAGACATTCATCATATGCATCTATGTTTAATTGATTTGGTGTGCATATTGTAATTGGTTTGCCTATGTGAATAATTCTGTTTAATTGCTAATTGTTATACTTGACATAACTGCTCTTGATTGTGTTTGAACCTCATTACTTGTGTTTATGACTGAAATTAGTTAGGTTGTGGTGAATTGGATGTTGATTGAGCTGTTTGGACCTGAAGCCGTGATTAGTTTGTGTTGTGGTTTACTAAAGTATGAAATATCAAAGTGGTTTAGCATACTATGTTTGGAACAAGTTGGTCATTCATACTGTTAGGAAACTTTTAAGATTCTTTTATAAGAAAAGTGAGTTTTGGGTTTCTGAATGCTTAACTGATTTCTTTTAAAAATGCTTTGAATTTTTGGGTGGTTAAACCGTCGGTTTTTAAAAGATTCATAAGACAACGATAATCACTGAGTATGAAAAATAGTTTTCTTATTAAATATCTTCTTATGACAATTCTGAAAACTCCGTGGTAAGACTGTGTGGTTAGCTTTTCACCCCCTACAACTTTATCTTTTAAGGAAATGGAGGAAGAAGCTACGAAGAGTTTTATTGCGTTTTGCTTATACGATGTTTTAGTTTAGATATTATTCTTCCCTTGCTATTAACATTATATTGTTGTAAGAGGGATAGAAATCTTGTTTTGTAATGAAAGGCATGTATGTATATTTGTAAGTACTTGTATAAGAAGTCTGATATCTATAAATATATGTATATGAGTGATGTGATTAAGTTTTGGTTATATATGCATATTTGTTTTAAGAAAAAGTATTTTCGATTTTCAAAAGAAGTCAGCGACATGGTTTCGAGTAAAAGACTCATATTTTATTATTAAGTATATGAAGTCACCATAATACTTGCTATTAGAGTAGCACAGCTGGAAGCGTGACATTTTGATAATGAGGGTGTTTTGATCATATAGTAGATGGTGCTGGCATAGTCCACTGAAATGAAGAGAAAATTGAGCAAGTCATGATTTCTTTTTTTGAAGATTTATTTCGGACATAAACAACAACAAATGTGGAACAAGTCACGGAGGTGGTCCAAGGGTGAATAACACCCCACCACCTAGCAATACTGCAACTAGATTTTACTCGTGAAGAAGTTAAGATGGCACTACAATAAATGCATCCAACAAAATCTCCTGGACTTGACGGCTTAGTAGCCTGGGTAAGCTGATCACAAATAATGGATTGATTGCATACGAAACATTCCATTACATGCGAAAAAAGACAGGAAACAAAGGTTTTATGGCTTTTAAACTTGATATGACAAAGGTATATGATCATATTGAATGGCCTTTTTTACTAGCAACTTTGCAACATATGGGATTTCCCCAAAGGTGGATCGATTTAATAGGAATGTGTATCAGAACTGTATCTTTTCAAGTTCTCATTAATAGAAGGACATCAAAGGCATTTCAACCAACATGAGGTATTAGGCAGGTGGACCCTTTATCCTTTTACATATTTATTCTTTGTGCGGAGATTTTCTCAGGCCTACTCCGACGCGCTCAAGAGAGACATACCATCCAAGGGATCAAAGTAGTAATCGCAACCCCTAAAATCACACATCTCTTCTTCACAGATGATAGCATCATATTTCTCCAATATATGGGCCAAAATATTATTGTGATGATAGAGATTCTAAGATCCTACCAATATCCTTCAAGTCAAAGGATCAACTTGAAAAAAATCAAAGATTTTCTTTAGCCAAAACGTCCCTCCTCCCAGATAAATTCTTATTTAAGATTGGTTAAATATAAAGGCGGTGAAAAATCACTCAAAATACCTAGGATTGCCTATTTTAATCGGCCAATCCAAAAATGGGTTTTTGAATTTATCCAAGAACGAGTCTGGAAAAATCTGAAGGTTAGAAAGATATTACTCTATCGAAAGTTGGAAAAGAAGTGCTAATCAAATTAGTAGCATAGCCGATTCCGTCCTACGTCATGGGATGTTTTCAACTTCCGAAGGGTTTATGTCAACATTTGGAAAGTATGATAAGCAAGTTCTATTGGGGAAACTGACAAGGAGAACACAAGTTTCATTGGGTAGCATGGAATAGAATAAGCACCACAAAGGAGAGTGGCGGTTTGGATTTTTGAAGTTTTGAAGCTTTTAACCAAGCGTTGTTAGCAAAGCAAGGATGGAGGCTAATTAAAACACCAAATTCATTGACTGCTCAGACATTAAAGGCCCGATATTATAGGAGAAAATGATTCAATAACTCAACCACTGGATACAATCCTAGTTACACATGGCGGAGCATATGGAGGTCAAAATGGGTACTAGAGTTGGTGGTCTATGACGGGTTAGAACAAGGCAGGACATTAGGATATAGGGAGATCCATGGTTACCCAATCAGAATGGCTTTAAAGTTTGGAGCAATCTTTCAAATTTTGATCACAATATTACTGTGGATAAACTACTAAATTGGGCTGCTAGAACATGGAATCACGACATTTTCAACAAAACTTTCCTACCTTTTGAGGCAGATCAAATTATAGCTATTCCAATTGACATCCAAGGTCAACCCAACAAGTTCTACTTGAAATATAATAGAAGTGGAGTATTTGAAGTTAAAAGTGCATACCATTTGATCCGAAGAAATGCTCAACACGTTTCTCACAGCAACGGAAACAATCACAACGCGTTAACCAGTTGGAAGCTCTTCTGGAAAACCAAAGCCCCACCAAGAACTCAGAACTTTATATGGCAACTGCTCTATAATTCTCTTCCAACAAAGTTGAACCTACAAAATATGGGAATTAACTGCTTCTGTTTATATCCCAGGTGTTAGTAGAGCGGAAATTCAGACAACCACCTATTTAGAAAATGTGAGTGGGTTAAGAAATTTTGGTTTTGTTCCCTTTTTACTATCAGATCAGACAAGACACATACACTTTCTCTACTGCACTGGATCGCATATATGTTTCAAGAGATACCAATTGATTAAAGGATTTTTTTTTTCACTGCCTCATAGTATTTGGACAGCAACGAACCACTTCATTTTTGAAACTCTTCAAGATTCACCCGAGGAATAGGTCATGACATAGCAGCGTCGATTCGTTGAGTTAATGGCTGGAAAATACTCGGTTTTAGGGAAAGTTTCATGAAGGGTTAGATGAATTTGACATTTGGTTAGTTATTGAAAGAAACATAGAAGAAGCTAAGAGTGGAACGGATAAATATAGCTTGAGCTAGAATTGGGAATGTGGTGTTAAGAATTGATGTTGGAGAATGGCAAATTGAATAGTAAGAGGTCGGTTGAACATGAGAGAGCGTATATGAAGATTTGGGAGTAAATTTTCGAGGACAAAAATTTCTGTTAGGAGGGTAGGATGTAAAACCCGAGAAATTAGTAAATAATTAGAAAATAAATTAATTATTATTTAAAGAAATTAGAAAATAGAATTTTATAGTTTAATGAGATAGAATTAATTAAAATAAGAATTTTGATACCAATTTTAAAGAATTTGACCCAAGATTAGACTAAACAGACCAAACCGGTTGAACCGAGCTTATATTGGGCCCAAGGCCCAACCCAACACCATATTCATAAAGTAGCTTCAGCCACTTCTCCCTCACAATAAGGGAAACACGTTGGAAACAAGAAAGGAGGAGGAAGGAGAGCTCCAAACCCTTGTCCAACTTCAATCATCCATATCTTTTGATCCGGAGCTCCGATTAACGAACTGTTTGTAGCCACGCGTCGGGCTCATCGAGCTCTTCAATTTCATCTAAACAAAACTGTAAGTAACTTGCATTTTTTAGCTCTATTTCTGCTGGTATGTCAAATTCAGGTTTAGAGTTTGAGGAACTCAATTCCTTGATGATTTTCATATTTTAGGGGTTCACTAGCCTTGATTCCTTGTGGACATTGCTCAAGGACCTGTGATTTGAGGTAAGAAATCACTAACTCTTATGATTTACTAGATTACATGAACCCTAGGTTGATTATAAGTGTGAAAACTAGTTATGTTAGAGTATTGGGTGATTTTGGTGTACAATGGGGAGATTCAATTTGCTTGTGAAACTTTGGTGTAGAGGTTTAAGCTTGTGAGCCTTGGTGAAGAGAATTCAAATTTGGGTGTGGACCGCCGTCACTAAAGGTACGATTTAAGTTTCATTTAAGTACCGTGTAATATGATGTGAATTCCTAGGTTAGATTCCCCTAGCATTAAGTTTGAATGGTATGATTGATTGGTATTATATGCATAGTGAATGACATTGGATAAGGATTGTGGAATTGTGCATTGTTGTTGTGTTGATTGAAATTGGTAGTGGATAGTAAATTATATGGTGATGAGTTTATGTATATTGATTTAAATGAAATATTGGGCCGGAGGCCGTGAATTTGGGCCGGAGGCCAGAAAGAGGTAAGGACGGTAAGTATATGATTGGTGATTGGTGATTGAATGAATGATGGTAATATATATAAGTGTTTAAACATGAGGTTTTGTTGATTATTGAACTTGAAAGATTGGATGTTGTTTGAATTAAATTGTTGATTTGAGATTCATGAAAATGGTGGATTGGTGAATTTTGGATTGAATAAAGAAGTTGGAATATGGTTAATGTTGAATTGGTAAGGTTTTAGTTGGATTTAAAGGGGTTTAGAAGGTGTATGTTTGAAAATTGAGGTTTGTTGGTTTTGTGAAAATTGTGATTTTGGCCCAACTTTGGCGGAGCATAACTTGGCTTCCAGACCTCCGAATAATGTCAAATATTTTAGAAATAAAATTTGGTCCGAGAAGATTATGCTGTTCGAAGAACGGAAGAAAAATATTTTAAAATGAGGAAGTTATGCTCGATCAAAGTTTGGCGTACAAGGTGAAATTTCTGGACTGCTGCATTGTATGCGTACGCATACATATCATACACAGACATGCGTTTTTCTCTGGTACGCGTGCGTACGTGGAAATGGAGAAGTGTACGCGAAATGGGAAAGAACGCACGCTTATGCGTACGTGTGGCCCATGCATACGCGTGACCTGGGGTTTTTGCGTATGCAAATTCCCTTATACGTGGCCAGTCGATTCTATTTGGTGGGCATGCGTACGCGGGAAGGGCAATGCGTACGTGACCTGGTCCAAAACGCGCACTCACGCCTACGCGTGACCCACACGTACGCGTGCCCCCTGTTTCATCAAAAATGAGTTTTTGTGTTTTAAAGTTCAAATTTCAACCTCTAAATCTCTATTTTCTTTTCTTTGGCCCTAGATCTTATTAGTAAGCCTAGTAATAGGATGAAGTTAGAAAATTGTGGTCACTTGAAGATGAAGAAAGATTCTTAAAAGGTGATATGTGGTTTGAAAAGGTGGTATTTGATCTGATAAAGATGATGAAAGTGGTATATGAGACAATTAAGAGAGTAAAGTAACATAGAGAATGATGTGTGAGACAATTAACGATGATAATTAATTGAGAATGATGAGATGAGCTATGAATGATTATTGAGAATGAAAATGATATTTACGATATATATATATATATACACACACACACACACGTAAGATGTGACCGGGCACTTTAACTCTCCAGGTTTTTCCATGGGCATGCATGTATGAATATTATTGAGTTTGGGGTGTTTTCTCCCCCATGTCAGCTTGGGATTCTTCCCATGGAATATTATTGAGTTTGGGGTGTTGTCTTCCCCATATCAGCCTGGAATTCTTTTCATGGAATATTATTGAGTTTGGGGTGTTGTCTCCCCCATGTCAGCCTGGGTTCCGTCCCATGGTTAGTTTTTGAGCTTGGGGTTGCGCGTACAGAGGGACTGTCCACGGTTAGCTACCAGGACATATCGGGTTGGTTATGTAACCGACAGATGAGACTCATCAGTCATAGGATAAACATATATCATCTGCATATGTTTGAATCGTTTGGGTATGCTTAATTGCTTTGGTTTGTCTAATTATACATGTTTCATGATTATTTGCTAATTGACTTACTTGCCTTACTTGTGTATTACTTGTCTGTATTGTTTGTGTTCGATTCGGTTCTTAGGTTAGGTGGATTAGGAGGTGGTGAAGTATGAAGGACATTGTGTTTGAATTAGAATTCCTAGGATAATGGCCAAGTGATGGATTAGTGAGAACTTAGGATAGACATGACGAGATAAGAAGTTTAGGATGCTTAGTGAATTTATATTATAGCCATTGTATTTATTTGTCACTTTTACCGTACTGGGAACCCATGGGTTGGGAGTTCTCATTCCGTATATATTTTCTGTTTTTCAAATGCAGGTCCTGGCGCTCAGCAATAAGTTGGATTCGTCTGAATGACGGCAGAATTTATCTAATTTTGTTTTTTGTGCTTTTAGATCGCTCCCCTTATTTTGTAAAACCAATTATGATATATGTATGTATTCTTTTAAAACCTGCCTATAGTGGCTTTGATGTATTTTTGGGAGAGATAGAAAACCACTATTGTCAACTAATTTTATTTCTGTACCCTAGTCAGCCTAAACTTCGCAGGCTGCGACTAGTGGCTATTTATTTATGATATATGTATCTCCATATTTTGTTTTATCTTATTCTTCTCTACGGACTTATCTTTATATCGATTCAGTTCACGCTTTATCTTTACTTTGTTGTTGATACATGAGTATTACGACTTCACGACTTTTATTTTCACTCTTTTCAGGCTTCTCGATTAATACTTCTTTTCAATTATACTTATAATTTATGTATTAAAAGTTCACCTTGAGAATCGTATCACCTTATTATAATTGACTTATGATTCGAGTATAAGGATTTAAATATTAGGGTATTACACTCTTCCACATCAATCCTTCGCTCTTCACCTCCAGGGAGCCAAAGTATCTCCGCTTGGACTACGTCGCCACAAGGATTTTTCAAAATCAATGTCGATGCCGCTGTGAGGCCTGACCGACACAGCGGAGTGGGTGTAGTCATCCGTTGCCATGCCGGGGAAATTGTTGCTACAGCCACGTTCGCCCTCCACTAAGCTCTCTCCGTCAGAGAAGCAGAGGCCAATGCTTGTTACATGGATTTGAAATTCGCAAGAAATGCTCGTTTCTTTCATGTCATTCTGGAGTATGATAACATTGAGGCGATCAATGGTCTACTAGCTACAACCACTGCAGATACTCCTTTTAGGCTAATTGTTGCTAACACTAAAGCACTTTTGCACCAATTTAGTTCTTATCAAGTTGTACATGTTAAAAGAAGTGCAAACTTATGAGCTCATGGTCTTGCCACTATAGCTCTTAATAGGCCTAATGTAGTGTGGTTGGAAGATATACCATAAGAAATATGTAATAAGGCCCTATTGGACACTTTGGGTTGTTCTTTTTAATATAAAGAGTAATGTATCGTTTTTATTTTTAACGTTTGGGTAAGTCTCAAAATTATTTTTAACGTTTAAATCGTCTTATTTAAGTCTTTAATGTTTTAAAATCATTTCAATATTGTTCTGTCGTTAGTAATCTGTTAATAGAATTGACGGTAAGACAAAATTGGGATGATTTTGAAATGTTAGAGACTTAAATAGGACAGAAATATTGGAAACAAAAATGATACATTACTCTTAGAAGAATTACTAAATCAAATAAAATGATCGTAAATTTTAATGGAATGAATTGCATTACGAATTCAAGATTTTTACTCATACTTATAGAATGGTTAGTATATAAATTTTTCGAAAAAAAAAAGAGCACGATACATATACAATAAATGATAAATTATACCTTTTACTCCCTAATATGCAGAATATCTTTAATGTTTAATTTTATTAAATTTTATTTTTAACTTTTAAATAAATTTTAATTTTTTTCCTTTAATAATTTTAATTTTTTTAGTGATAGATAACTATTCAATTTATTTTTAATTTTTC
>NC_029788.2:124412923-124414381 GCF_000816755.2 Arachis ipaensis
TTTATTACTTTTATTACTAATCATTCTACAAGTATTTTATGATGAGTAAAAATCTTGAATTTGTAATGTATTATTTTTATCTTCAATATTTTCGTCTTATTTAAATCTCTAACGTTTTAAAACCGTCTCAATTTTGTCACACCGTTAATTTTGTTAATTAATAGATCACTAACGGCAAGATAATATTGAGACGATTTTAAAATATTAGAAACTTAACTTTAGAATTTATTTTGGAGAAAAAAAATGATACGTTACTCTAATATAAATTAGTACCTTTTATTTCAAAAAAAGAAAAGAAAAGAATGATTAATAGAGTTGGTACGGAATTATATTAAAAGTATTGCAACTATATATGATTTTATTGTTTATTATTTATTTATTTATTTTTTAAGTTAAGAGTGAGACTCAAATTTACAATTTTTAAGTGAGTATGAAAGAATATGTTATTTAAGCTATAATTTGTTGACATTGTTTATCATTGTTAATGTTAAATGTAAATGTTATGAAAAATGGGTTAAGTACTTGACAAATATCCAGAACCATACCCTAATTTTGATATGTTGATATTCCTACCAAATAGTCAAATTGAATACTAAACCGATCTGTATACCGGAAAAAAAAAATACTAAACCTATCTATCTAAAATTCTAAATCTGAATTTCTATCTCGAAGAAAAAGGTGGTGTTCATGGATGACTTGGGCACACAGATTCCGCTGACGTAGATATCCATATATTTATGTAGTGTAAATGTGTAATCACTGTTGAAACGTACTCTGACATACATACCTACGAAATTACGAAATTACCCATCCATTTTGCTATTTATGTGGCAAAAAGTGGGAGAGGAAAAAAAAAATGTCCAAACAAGGTCTTTTCATTTATGGGATTATACAAACTACAAAGTACAAACGATGTTTAATGTTTAATAACAAAAAAAAGGAAATTAGAAATGCCATTTTATAAAAAAAAAAAAAGCAAAAATTACATCAAAGTTGCTTTCGCTGAATTCTACTTTGTCTTTATTATGGGTTAATTTTTCGGTGGTAAACAACTTTCCCCGGACTTTAAGGCGTTTATAGAATAATTAATTAATTTATGCTTTTTTAGTTTGTCATTTGTCAAACTTAAAAGGTGCTCTCATTGTCCCATGTAGTCTTTTTATAAAGCCATGATAAATTATTGGTGAGGCTAAACTGTGTTTTTCAAAAAAATTGGACTATGACACACTATCGATTTTCATTTTGGGGTTATACTTTTTATTTTTCTAATTTCCTAAGATCACCCTGCATTTCACTAAGAGATATGATAATGAGTAATAATTTTGACATATTTTTGGAAGTGTTTTTCCTTGTTTTAGTTAGAGCACAACTGTTGCTAATACTGCCACAATGTTATTAACTAATTATTATTGTAAGTATATATAAATATAAATATAAAGCAAAGAAATATGATATCAT
>NC_029788.2:124414724-124415393 GCF_000816755.2 Arachis ipaensis
TTAGTTATATTAACATTAGTTTGAATAACTGTACTAAAAGTTACATAAATGATAAATGACCCTATATATAGGTAATATATCCAAATTAATTTATATCTATAAACTTTGCAGTAGCTAGATTTAATTTATTTATTAAAAAGAAGCGCATGGGGAAATAATGATTTATTTATACATGTCTTAAATCCGACAGTACAAGTGTGTGTAGATACTAGATACCCATAATTTAAGGTTCTTTGTCTATGGATGGCGTAATTAATTTTCAAATGAATTTGTCTATATATTGTAGGGATAGCATTTTACGCCAAACGTGCCTACAAATCTTTGTGAACGCTGCTCATCACTCTATTTGGATTTGCTCTTATGAAAGAAGCCAAAAATAAACAAGAATGTTTGGAAAGATATTTAATTTTAAGAAAGATTAAGAAAAGGACAACCGAAAGGAACCCTTTTAGTATTTGTTTGTGAAGGAGGATGCTTGCATGCCTACAACTAGGCATAGCAAAGTAAGCAGTTCGTCCCGTTCTATTCCCTACATAAAATGGACTCAAATTATTAATTTGTTTTATTTTATGACAGATTATGAGTTTGCGGGTTAACGTTATTCCGCTTAATTATTTTTAAAAAATTAATAAAAATAATAATTTAAAATTAAATATAAATTAAATATAA
>NC_029788.2:124418232-124424455 GCF_000816755.2 Arachis ipaensis
AAAAGTGGGATAGAAAATATATGAAAAATCTTACATGTTTGAAATTATTTTTAGCCTTAAAAAGATATAAAAGAATTTTTATTATGTTTTCTAATTTTATATTGCCCTTTTTAATGAACAGATTATAGATATATCTGTTTTAAGTTAGATTATAATGAATTATATAATATTATGTTTATTATTTTGTGTCACTCGATTTTGGAATTTTTATAAAAATATTTCTTTATAAGTACAACTAATATCCATAAAAACCTGTCTCCTTTTGAAAGAACAAAGATTGATAAATTGAAACTTGTGAAAAAAAATAAAGAAAAAATATGATTTTTTTTTAACAAATAATTAATTATTAAACTAATTATTATATATATTTTTTTCTATATTTAACATGGATTTTCACAACTAACAAATTTAAGAATTAATTTTTAGCTATGAAGCATGTAAGTATGAAGCATAGCATCACCAATGAGGAGTGAGTTTGTGTTTAGAAGAGGAAGGGGGCCCTCCAGCTGCAAATAGTAAAACCACAAAGGAGCAGCAGAATCTTAGCTGGATACAAACACCCAACCCTCATCTATATTCACTAACCTTTTTTTTCCTTCAACACCTCCCATCATTAACAACATTTTCAACCTTTTCACATTCACTCATTTACTATCCTATTCCCTCTTCTTCCTCTCACTCCCACACTCACTCAAATACAAGAACAAGTGTTAGAACCTTAAAACAACACAAAATGCAGAATCTTTTGGTGTTGATGTTCTTCTTCTTCTTCTTCTTCTTCTTCTTCTGCAATGCTAGTTCTAACAACAGAAGCAGAAGAATCTTGCATGAACCCTTTGTACCATTGGAAGCACACCCACCCACTGAGCCACCAAAGCCATCACCTTCTTCTAACACCACTGCAATTCAAAAGCAAAACCCAAAGCACCCTTCCTCCACTGCAACAGCCACCGCCTCCACCTCTACCACTACCACCACCACCACCACAACCACAACTACACCAAATGATTCACCGTTTTTCCCAAACTACCCTTCACAGCCACCTCCACCGCCACAATCATTCGCAGGCTTTGCTTCCTTCCCAGCTAACATTTCCTCACTCATTCTTCCACATTCTCCAACTCCTACTCACTCCAATTCCAAGCTTCTCCCCGTTGCTCTCTCCGCCGTCGCATGCGCGGTCGTCGCCGTCGCCGTCTCTGCATTTTTCTATCTTCGACGCCGTCGCCGGAACCGTGGCCCCGGAGAGAACAAGGATGTCAGTCCCGACGGTGGTCGCCGGCGGGAAACCGCCGCGAAGCACCGGCAGTCTCCTACTGCCGCTGGGTCCGAGTTTCTCTACCTCGGCACCGTCGTCAATTCGCGCCGGATCGAAGGAGGCGGTAGCGGCGGCGGAGATGTCAGAGATAATAGAGGCTCCGTGAGTCGGAAATTGGAGTCGCCGGAGCTNGTTTCGAGGAATTGAGCTCGTGTTCGGTTTCTTCCTCGAATTCTGGGTCGCCGGAGCGGTGTCACTCAATCAGCATCTCCCCGCCGGCACATCTTTCGCCGTCGTCGTCGCCGCCACCACAGCCACAGCAACAAATCGTGACATCGGTTTTGTCACCTACATTATCACCAATGCACAACCAACACATTAATTCTTCATGTTCTTATTCTTCTTCGCTTTGTTCTTCAGCATGTGCAACACCAGAGAGAGGTTTTGTTGAAGAAGAAGAAGAAGATACTCATGGTAATGCTGTTACTGAATCTCCTTTACTTTCGCCACTTTCATTGCCACCTAATAGAGCTCCGGAGGAGAAAACCCTAATTGCAAATTTGGACTCATCTTCTTCATCACCACAAAAGAAGGTTTCGGAAACATACGAAGCTGCATCACCAAGGAATTCTAATGTCTCCAATGGAAGTAGAAAGTCTTCCTCATCATCAGCATCAGCAAGGGTTTCTAATGGTTCCAATGGAAGTAGAAAATCTTTGTCACGATCAGCATCGTTAGACAGGGTTTTGAAGACTAGTGAAGTTGCATCATTGGCCTCGTCTAGGATTTCTAGTTCTTCCAATGCAAGCAGAAAATCTAAATCATCATCATCACAAGAGAGGATCTCGGAGACGAATGAAGTTGAAACTGCAACTGCAATTGCATCTGCATTACCATTGACATCACCTCCAAGGCTATCTAATGTTTCTTCCAATGGAAGTGCAAAGTTTATGGCATCATCACCATTGTCTTCGGCTTTCTCTCTGCCTTCTTCTCCGGAGAAGGCAAGGAGTCATAACGGTTTTGATCAGTCTCCGAGAATGTCCAGTGTCTCAGACCAGTTTAGGCAACCGGGTTTGTCTTCAGTGCCATTGTCACCATCTCTACTTTCATCACCAGAGACAGAAAGAGGGTTTAATTTCAGTAGCAGTTTCAATTCAACTGAATCAGCATCAATTGCTAATGGTGCTTCACAGAGGAAGCATTGGGAGATACCTGCATTGTCAACAACAACAAAAAATCCATTTGGTCGATCAGGATCTATTGGTAGTGTTTTGGATCAAATTGTAGCTGTTCCGGTTACTCATCCACCACCTGTGCCTCCTCAGAGGAAACAATGGGCGATACCCGGTATCACAACACCACTTGCTCCGCCTCCTCCGCCACCTCCTCCTCCACCTGCAGCTACACTGCAGCAGCGGCAGCGGAAGCAGTGGGAGGTGCCATCTCCCACAACACCTGTTGGTCAATCTGTATCGAGGCCACCAGAGTTGAAACCTCCTTCCAGGCCTTTTGTGTTGCAGAACACAACATTGGTTTCCCCTGTTGATCTGACCCCAAGTTCTCAGGGTTCGGCTGAAGCTGAAGAGGCTGCGAAGCCAAAGTTGAAGCCCTTGCACTGGGACAAAGTAAGGTCAAGTTCTGATCGTGAAATGGTGTGGGATCAGTTGAAGTCGAGCTCTTTCAAGTGAGATCTTTGGTTCTGTCATGTTTATAAAACTTGTTGATATCTCTTAGCATTTTTTTGTGGCTTATGAATGGCACTTGATTGTGAACAATTCCTATCGATTAGGTGCAATCAGCTTATTGAATTATGTCAATTGAATTGGTTTTGTTGCAGATTGAATGAGGAAATGATTGAAACATTGTTTGTAGCAAACATGCCAAACTCGAAACCAATGGATTCTACTTCATGCACAGTTCTTCCCCATTCAAGCCAGGAGGAGAAAGTACTTGATCCTAAAAAGTCCCAAAACATTGCAATCTTGCTGAGAGCACTTAATGTCACTATAGAAGAAGTGTGTGAAGCACTTTTAGAAGGTATTTTATCATTCCTGTTGATGTCCTTTTCTTTTGCAATGGAATGAAGTTACACACCATTTATGAGAGCTAGGAAATTTATTCGTCCGATGTATGATTATAAATAAATATGTGAAATGATAAATATTTGTCATTATTAAGTATTATACAACTTGATGCTAGTATACAACTTTGTTCAGTTGACCTTCTGCTATGTTTTACCATAATTTCTTTGGACATATTCCTTCTTTCATATACTTACTGAAGTCAGAGATTTGTACAGTATTGTCTAAGATATCAACTTAGTTTAGGGAAAACAGAAGATCTTAACTCTAGTTATATCCAATTTCCATATCAACTTATGTTATATGAACATTTTCCTTCAAGTGAGTCTTAAAGTTTTATTCCAACTTCCCAATTTGAGGAAGATGTTAGCATGTATTTAGTTAAACTGAAATCGGATGAAAAAGTTAGAGCTTGACACTTCTTTTAAACTTAATAGTTGAATCGTATCCTTGTGCCTTATAATTAAGTCAATTTACCTTTCTACAGGTAGTGCTGATACACTTGGAGCAGAACTACTTGAAAGCTTGTTAAAAATGGCTCCGATTAAGGAAGAAGAGCGTAAATTGAAGGAATACAATGATGACTCACCAACCAAGCTTGGCCCAGCTGAGAAATTCTTGAAGGCATTGCTTGATGTACCTTTTGCGTTTAAAAGGGTGGAAGCAATGCTTTACATAGTCAATTTTGACTCTGAAGTCGAGTATCTTAAGAAATCCTTTCAAGGTCTAGAGGTATTGTGTTATTTTCTCATTTTATTCATCTCTACTTTTGGCGAAATTCTTGATGGTGTCAAGGTAAATTATAGATGTTCAATGAGATTTTGTTTTTGAAATTCTGTTCCAGAATTTGAAATTAAATATTTGATTGAAACTCATAGGAAGTTTTTTTTATTGTGCTGCTTCTGTAGGCTGCCTGTGAAGAGTTGCGAAGTAGTAGAATGTTCTTGAAGCTTCTAGAGGCTGTGCTTAAAACTGGGAACCGCATGAATGTGGGGACAGACCGTGGTGATGCGCAGGCCTTTAAACTTGACACACTTCTCAAGCTGGCCGATGTCAAAGGTGCAGATGGAAAAACGACGCTACTGCACTTTGTTGTCCAAGAGATCATAAGAACTGAAGGTGCTCGGCTCTCCAGTACTAACCAAACCCCAAACTCTTCCTTGGCCGAAGATGTTGCGTTCCGGAGGCTTGGCCTGCAAGTAGTATCTAGTCTGAGTTCAGAGCTAGCAAGTGTCAAGAAGGCTGCTACCATGGATTCTGAGGTTCTCAGTAATGATGCGGCCAAGCTCTCCAAAGGGATTGCAAACATTGCAGAGGTTGTACAATTGAACGAAAAAGCTGGGTCAAATGAGAAGTTTACAGAATCAATGAACAAGTTCATTAGAATGGCTGAGGAAGAAATTCTGAAGATTCAAGCCCAAGAAAGTGTTGCTATGACCCTTGTGAAGGAAATCACAGAGTATTTTCATGGTGACTTGGCAAAGGAAGAAGCTCATCCATTCAGAATCTTCATGGTTGTAAGAGACTTTCTTGCAGTTCTTGACCGTGTATGCAGAGAAGTTGGTATGATAAATGAGAGAACCATGGTTAGTTCAGCACATAGATTCCCTGTACCAGTTAACCCAATGCTTCCACAACCAGTTAACCCAATGCTTTCACAACCCCTTCCTGGATTGCATGGAAGGAGACAGAATAGTGAATCTTCAGATGATGATACTCCATCATCTTAGTTAATGTGAGTTCTTGGGCTTTGCATGTTCTTGCCCAAAATGTTGCATTTTTTTCTAGTTAAAATTGTAAAAAGATCACTGCACAAGATTTGAGGGTTTTCCTTTATTGGGGTGAAAATCCCTATATGGATAGGATATGTATGATAAGGTTCTTGTAAGCATGTATAGAGCTTTTAGGTAAGTTATAACATTTTGCAACTGAAATTACCGTAGGATTTTATCTTTTAATAACTATACACTGCCGGAAAGTTCATCTGAATTACAACACACTAAAATACAGATAGTAATATTTACTTAATTTACTATTTGCTGCTAGCACAACTCATAAATTCAAACGCTTCTTCACAAGCTTTCATATTACTGCCACCATGCATGATGCCTGTGAAGACACCAAACCTGGGAAATGCATAATGTGTAAGTTAGATACCTTCAGATTCAACTTCATCTAAGCACCAATTGTTCTCTACCAAGCCCAATGATGCTGGAACCTCAAGGCAAAGTACCACCCTCAAGGATTGAAGGGCATGATTATTATATATAAGAGCTAATAATTGAACTTCAGCAGGTTACATTTAGGGGAATATATTTCTTAGTATATGCATGCATTGCCCTCTACCAGCTACTTGCTGTTTCTCTTCTTATGTTCTGAAGTACTCATTCAAGTTGTCAGCATCTATGCGCTCTAATATTCGGCGAGCTTCTTCCTCTGTCGCTGGCACCACATTTCTAAGTTTAAATCCGTTTTTCATTGCCTTTGCTTCAGGGCGTACTGTGAAAGTGAAATGGAAAGTGTTTGATACCTGCATTTACACAATGACGCACACAGAAGGTTTTAACAATCTGATAACTTGGAACTTGGAAGTGGCAAGAATGAAAGAGCAACTGAGCAATGATTATTGATTGTACTATGTGCGGCTAGTGATGAAACTAACCTCACTAGATCGCAGCTCTGGTCTTGTGACATGAGCTACAACTTCGACATTGATAAGCGGCTGATCCGGATCATGAACTTCGGTGTAGAGAACACACGACTTGAGACGCAAGAAATCCCCTACGTCAACCTGTGCAACATTTTCTTTTCTTTAAGACACATGATATAGACCAATTTATTATATCAAGCATATGATATCTTTTAGAGGGTTTTTTTCCGG
>NC_029788.2:124425773-124428457 GCF_000816755.2 Arachis ipaensis
CATGGTCAACTTCGAGAAAGCAAGGAACTAATCCAGCAAAGGCATACGCCGTTGAGAAAGCCAACTCAAATGCACGATGCATCAAGAAACCTCCGAATATTCGACCATGGATGTTCCTTTGCTGTGGCTGGCATATTAAAGCATTCTCAAGGCTGGTATCCCTCAGAAGAATGCTGTCTCGATCGGCTAAGGCTGGCATGTCACAGAAAATTCTTCCCTCAGCCAACAAGGCCTGAAGTCTATTTGCTTCCCCATTCTCAAAGTCCCTTTTCTCCCCTCCTCTTTTCCTCTTCTTCAGATTATTTCTTGCTTCAGCTTGCTCATAAAGAAGTTTTTCGTGTTCTGTTTCAGGCGAGAGACGATTCACCGGAGCAGCCTTCCCGGTTATTGAGTCTCGAGCAACAAATATGAAGTTGGCTGTCAGTGCTACTGAGTCTGAGGCACTGCCATCTACACATATTTTGATGGTGCATAAGTTGATTGTGATTTAGGGTGTGTTTGTTTCAACTTCTAAAATAAGTTATTTTACCAACAAAAACCTTCTATATAATTGAAAAAGCTGAAAACTATTTTTTCTTTTGAGAAATTACAATTTTCAGCTTCTACAAAAAGGTTGGAAACTGATTTCTTTTTAAATTTTATCCTATATGTGAAAACTGGTTTATTTAGTAACAAAGTTATTTTGTGGAAAAAAGGCAAAACAAACACACCCTTAATATGAAAAAGAAAACAATGAGAATATAGGGAAAAAGTGAAAATAAAAAAAAATGAAAATGTGATTACTCTCCACTACAAAGATTTGTAGAACACCACCAGAAATTATTGTTGTTTGCAAGAGAATCACATTTGTTTTTTAAGGTTTGTGCAAATCATGAAGGCTGTCATGAGAAGCAATAGGAGATTGAGAAGCTAAGTTTAATTTGGACACCTTCAATTACTCAAATTGTCAAGGATTAATCTGTGATCCCTACAATTAAAGATGTACCTTCTTTGCATTGAGTAACCTCTAGTTGAATCTCTATTGAGGACCTCCCAACCCATATAACAGAACCAACTATTTTAAGATCATTGTCAACACTAATTGGCCTCTTTAACACAATCTTGTCAACAGATGCAGTGACAACTATAAGTGGCCTTGTTGTGCTAGCTTCATCAGAACAGTGCTATTCCACAAACAAATAGAACTCATTAAAACTGGCAGTGAATACAATTTAATTAAAATAACAGAAGAGTGCTAGTGTACCACACCAAGCTCATTGCAAGAAAACCGAAAAATATTCAGTACTTTTCCCATTGTTAAATTTATTGAATTTAAGAATCAAACAACATTTGACCTACTACACAACAAATCACTAACCACAAAAATGAAAATAATCAAAGTACAACCAAAATTCCAAGTCCAAGAACATCATCGTATCCATCCTCAATTGATCAAATAATCTTATTACAAGGACAACCCAGATTATCATTCCGAAAACACTAAAAGAATTGCTGAGTAATCGTAACAAAAAGTTCTAAGAAATCACGGTAGTCACTAGACAAAATGAAGTGGTATAACGTACTTATTCATGGAATAAGCAAAACTTATGAGATTATGTCAATGCATTCTGAAAATTAAATTGTGGCAAAGTTTCAATCTTTCTAGCTAGCGAAAATGGCTATCATCAAAGTAGAACTTAGTTTGATTTTCAGCCCCTCACCACTTACCCTCTAAACTTCACCTTACAACCACATTACAACCCAAAATTACATTGCTTCTCCAATTTACCCGAATTTCTGGTTCTGAATTCTCTCTAATACTTGAAATTCCTAGTAAAAGTATGTTCCAATTGAAGCAACACCCACATAACAAATCCCTAAAAAACCCTCAAAAATCAAAACTTTCTTATTGAAATGTGATCATAATTCAGAATTCATACCTTGACAGAAATGGTTCCAGCTAAGGCATCAAGATCCTCTAACAACTTTCCAATCCTGACCTCATTCCAAGGGTCCCTATACTGCTCTCTGAGGACGAAATCGGAGGAGAAATTGTAGATGATGCTGGTCCTGCTCTGCGACGGTTTCTTAGTGAGCAACGCGCCCTGCGGTGGCGCGTCCCTTGGTGGGTCGAGAAGTCTCTCGAAGATCTTGGTCCTTGCTTCCCAGAGTGCGGTGGTGACCGGAGAATGGTACATACCGGGCCATAATGCGATGGGTTTGCGGTCGGCGGCGGTGGAGGGAGGAGTGATGTTGTTGTTGTCGAAAGGGGCGGTGGTGAAAACAGGGATTGTTCCATTAACGGGGATTGTGATGTAGGTGTTGGTGTTATTGGAAGAAGGAGAATTGTTCAAGTCCATTGTGTTCTCAAGTTTCTTCTTCTTTTCTTCTTAACAAATCTATATATACTCCTTTTACTTTGACTTTGACTTTTCACTTATGCTTTATGTTGGTTTACCTAATCAGCCAACGGTGTTGGCAGTTACAGTTTCATTGGGGAATGAAATGTGAAGTTCATCAAAGAGAACCTTTTTTTTCTATATATATGAAATATGAAATAATGTGAATATTCAAGATTGATGGTTAATAATCTTTAAATAATTTGACTAAATTATTATTTAATAATTTTTAATTATTATTTAATAATTTTTAATTATTAATTTTATATAAAATAATTATATGTAAATTTTTGCTATGATATAATC
>NC_029788.2:124428462-124430979 GCF_000816755.2 Arachis ipaensis
TTTTACACTATATATCAAAATAAAAAATTTATAAAATTTATATAATTTAATTTTGATGCACCGTCAATTTAAAATAGTTTTACACTTGCATTCGATCATATAATATCACATTAGTAAAAATAATTTCTTTTTACATTAATCACGTGAATAATTATTCAAAAAAATAAATATAATTATTCGACTGTATAAAATATTTTACACTATCATCCTATCAAAATTAAACTCAATTTCATATGCCTTAAAAAATATGACTCATAAAAATCTATTATATTATATTACCAATTTTACAACCAAAATATGTCATATATCACTTTTTTATTACAATTAAAATCAAATCTTTCACTACAAAATTAAAAGAGTTCTTCCCTTCTTCCTCTCTCTCTTTCTGTCTCTCTCGTTCTTTCACCTACTATATCCCTCTTATATATCATTATCAATGACTAATTATAAATTTAACAATTAAATGTGTAACATAACATTCTCTAATTACATTAAAATTACAATTAAAATATTAAAATTGAAATATAGCTATATTATATATTATAAACTAATTTAATAATCCAAATATGTCACATGACACTTTCTTATTAAAATTGAGAAGAAATATTTTCTTCCAAAATTAATAAATTTTTTCCTACATTCTCTTATCTACCACTCTCCTTTTTTCTATCTCTCTCTACCTTCTCCCTCTATATATAATGTATAATTTATATTTTGTATTAGTAATTTAAAAAATTAAAATGTGTCACCAGATATTTTTTATTACAATTAAAATAAATTTTTTCTTCTAAAAATAACAAACTTCTTCTCTCATTCTTCTTTCTTATCTTTCTCTCTCTTTTTTCTCGTTCTCTATTTTTCTCTACCTTTTTATTCTACACAAAATAAAATTAACAAAATAATATAATTCAAATAATAATAATAATAATAATAATAATAATAATAATAATAATAGTTATCGTAATGCTAAATAAAATTTAGCTTTTTTGAGTCTGGAAATAAATTTGAGCTTAGAAACTTAGAAGCTCAGAAGAATTGGGCTAGACATCTTCGATCTGTCTCATGTGTTCTTCGGATAAAAATCCTAATTTATAAATAAAAAACATCCGTGACTTCCTAAACTAATTTTTGGATTAAATTAAAATTGTCCCAAAGATAGAAGCAAGAGGTAGGAACGCAGGTCTAACTAACCACCCGATGGGATTACGGGACAATACTGAACTGAGTTTTTAATTAGTTTCATTGAAGGCTTGTTTAGTTGTTAGTTTTGTCATACTACTTGTTACCTTGTTATTATATGGTACTAAGGTAGGCCTAGGCAATGTTCTACACACGTGATTTTTTTTTTTTTTCTTCGGACCAGGATACAATAATAATACATGAAAAATATAAAAATGTATAACAAATTGAATATGTTATAAGTATAATTGTAAACATAATAATAAAATAATAATATTATAACACATTGTGCAGTTTAGATTGGATTGGATCGGTTGTGAAAAGTAGATCCGAAATCCGATCCGATCCAGCGGTTTGCAAAAAAAAAGATCCAATCAAATCCGAATTAGTGCGGTTTTAATCGGTTTTCGGTTTGGATTGGATTGGATTGGATGAGTGGTTTAATTTGGATCGGTTTGGATTTGAACACCCCTAGTAGGTATCCAGTTCGATCCAATCCAATCGGGTAAGATTATCAATTCGATCCGCAGTGAATAGTGTAGAATCTATCCGACCAACCCGTACTCTATGTATGTATATATTATATATTTATATAAAAATATGTTTTAAGTGGATGTTGAATCAAGAATTTCTCACTAAATATAAAAGATCTTTAGCTACTAAGAGAAGATAATTAATTGATAATTTAATACGTTTTTTTTAACATAAAAATCAGTTCTATTTTAAATCAAGTTATATAATAATATTGCATCTTTTTGATAACTTGCAGATAAGATCGAATACCTACGAGTTAAGAATATATAGGATTAGAGTTGGAATATTCTCAATCCACAAATAGGATAGAATTTGGTTTATATAAAAATCTCAACTCGCGGATAGAGTTAGGGTTTGATCTAAACCCTATCCTACCTTATCCATTACCACCCTTACGTGAGATGTGTTATTTTTTTTAATAAAAAAATTTATTGATTAGAAATTGAAAATTAAGAATACAAAAATATATTATTTCAACTCAAATTATAAGCTAAACCTGCAATGTTAAGCAATAAAATAATTAATTATATAACATTTGAAAAAAAAAAAAAATACATATCACATTGCTAATCTTTAAATTTATAGTCACTCTCAAGGCCCTGTTCCTACTGTATATATAGCAGTGTGTGTCTATTTTCCGTTCAATATTACATTGCTACTGTATGGTTCATGTACATAGAACTTTAATATCGAACTAGCCCATGACAAAGACCCTACAACTTGTAAGATTTCGAAAAATTCCAAAAGAAGTTCTATTCACAGTTTCACACAATATCCCAAGAAAAAAAAAAAAAAAACCAACAA
>NC_029788.2:124431085-124440278 GCF_000816755.2 Arachis ipaensis
GCCAACAAAGCCAACAACCCAATATGAGATTTCTGCCTTTTAACACACATATCAAATCTCTATTAGTAACCAATTTAGTTTAGTCCAGTGCTTAGCTTACTCGCTGCTTAAGTAAGATTGAGGTTTGAATCCCGTTTTGTACATAACATGCAAAACCTTAGTCTAATGCACCTGACTCCTAGATCAAGTAGTCTAATGGTTATGTCACTAGAGATGGAGGTGTTGGGTTAAAAGAAAGGGAGAACAAGATGAATTGAAGGGTGACGGGAAAGGGGGAAGGCCTCACGGAAGGGCCTAAAAGGACTACATGGAAAGAAAACTAATCTATCTTAAATCTATTTTTTGTGTAGTTTTTATATGTCAAGAATGGAAAAAGTCCACGAAAAATAACAAATTTATACCAAAGCAACAACCTATTTGATCCAAAAACATAGAAAAACATGCAAGTATTTTTCTTACAACATACAAGATGGCCTGGCGAAAGCGAATTAAGTCAAATCTGATGTAATCTAAGTTTTTTTTTATTTTTTTTTTAATCAAAAACAAAGAAAGGAACAAACAAAGGCATATGAGACTTACAGAGAAAATAAGCTATTTACAAATTCAATAACATTTTTATGGGAGCTTCCACCCTCACTAGCAGCTCTTGTCATCAAAGTTCTCCACTCAATGGCATTTCTCTTTATCTCTTCCCCTTTCTCACTTTCCATCAGTTCCTTTATACAATTGTTCAAATCTTCTCTTCTCACAATCCGCTTCTCATCAATTGGAACTCTAATTCCCACTTTCCAAACATCTTCAATATACTTTGCATTTGTACTTTGATCTGCCCATTTTGGAATTGCAATGGTTGGAACTCCTAAGCTCAAAGCTTCCAATACAGAATTCCAACCACAATGTGTCACAAAACATGCTATAGCCTCATGTGCTAGAACCTTCAATTGGGAGCACCATGTTACTATCAGACCCTTTTCTGATTTCTTTACAAAGTCTTTTGGTAATTTAGTCTCTTCAGAAGCTCTAACCACCCACAAGAAGTACCTATCACTATTTCTCAAACCATAAGCTATTTCTCTCAATTGTTCCTCATCAAAAGGAACCATGCTCCCAAATGACACATAAATAACTGACCCTTTTGGTTTATCTGCTAGCCATTCTATACAATAATCTTCACTTTTGAATTGTGTAACATCATATTCTTCATCTTCTTTGACTCTCTTATCCAAGAACTTAGATGGGATATTTGGTCCTATGGTTCTATACTTTGGCCAAATCTTTGTTGTCCAATCAACAACCTAAAACCAAACACATGCCAAAATTGAAAATTTATAGGAAAAAACTAGCAAATAAGAAAATATCAACCTTTTTACTTAAATTAATTAATTATCTTGCTAATAATAAAAAATAACTTCATTTTATAGATTATACTTATATCGACGGTTATATTTTTTTAAAAAAAAAATATATATATATATATAATTTGTGATATCAGTATAAGTATAATTTATAAAATGCACTAGTTCTCTCTCTCTCTCTTACTTTCTCACTATCTCTTTTATCATTACCAACACAGTTAATCAATTTCTTATCATCAATAATGAAATATCAAATTAAACAACATTTTATTAATCAAGTAGTAATTTTACTTTTCTAAATTTTTCACTATATGCTATGCTGAAACGGTTAAACAAGATCCTAGATAGATGATGCCTATGTAAAAACATTTTAGACTAAATGTTCATAGTGGGTTTTTTAAATTTACGGTTTTCATCAATTTGGTTTCTCAAAGTCCAATTGCATTATAGTAGTCCTTTAAATTGAGCTTCGGACGTTATAGTGGTCTCTAGTTAGAACTTTTTCAAGCACTGAATCAGCAAACACGATGATAATGTGGTACTCTCTTACCACGCTGATCTGGTGTAAAACGACCATGTTTCTGTTTGACACTAAATGAAGGCCGAAACAACGTCATTTTGACTTTTGTGGCATCTAAAACAGTTTCTACACGTCATTTCGGCCTTCTTTGGATACTAAACAAAAACAATGGCGTTTCACACCAGTCCAGCATAGTAAAAGAGTGTCACATCATCATCACTATGTTTGCTGAGTCAATGTCGGAAAAAGATTCATGAATTACTATGGTGTCCGAAGCTCAATTTGAAGGACTATTAGGGGTGTACGCGGATCGGATATGGCCGAAAATTCGATCTGATCCGCACAATTTCCATCAAATTGGATCGGATATGATATCCGCATTTTTTGATATCGGTATCCACATAATTGAACATTCTCTTTTTAATCATATTTTTACGTAAAAAATTCTATAAAAATATTTTTTCACACTTTTAAACTTATTTATTCTTAAAATGTTTTTAATCAAATTTTTTCTAAATAACAAAAATAAAATAATATAATATATGAATAATAACTACAAACTAAAACATACAAATAAGTAAATATAATACCAAACATATAGATATTTATTTATTTATTTATTTTTTAATTATCATTGTGCGGATCCGTGAATTGAATACGCGGATGTAGAGCAGATATCTACAATCCGATCCTTAAAAGGTGTAATCGGATCCTATCTGATCCGATAAGTTTACAGATCGGATAAAATCTGCAATTTTCATATCAGATGCAGATATTTACCGCAGATCTTCGAATACGATGCTATCTATGAATACCCTAAAGAACATTATAATGCAAGTAGATCTAATAAGGGATCAAATTAATGAAAATAGTGAATCTTACGACATGTATTAGTCAAACATTTTAGTATGCGAAACTAAATACTTGTATAAATATTCAGATGGATCGAATATATGAGATATATACACATAACTTCTTAGTTCTTACCTCCTTATCCAGCTCATAGATTGCATTGCAAAAAACCCAATCAGCTTTGTCCAAGTTGGAGAATTGACCCGTTAGCATCTCAAGCACAGGTCCATCTTCTTCATATGTCAAGAAGAAAGAAGGCAAGTCCCCAAGTTGAAGTTTAGGCATAGAAGGAAGTGAAACCTCATCCTCAATTACAGGAACCTTAATCTTTCCCAATTGAACATGATAGAATATGCTATTCACAGCCATATTATGAGTGAAGTAAGAAGCACCAACTATGCCAAATCTTTTGGCAACATCTAGTGCCCATGATAGAAATGAATTATAGATTATACAATCTACAGGGTTTCCTAATTTAGCAAGCTTCTCTAGAAGATCAACGAGACTTTGTGGACCAACTTGCCAAAAACGTTGTATATAGGCATTGTAGCTTCCAGCTTCTTGAATACCATCATTGTCACACCCATCAGAGATCGATTCAAGTGATATAGAAGGAGGCAAGTTATTGTGCAAGTTCTTGATGAAGAAACGTGTGGTGGCTAAGGTTACTTTGACTCCTTCATGTACCAAGAGCTTGGAGAATTGAAGCATGGGGTTTATGTGACCTTGAAATGGATATGATAAGACCAAACAATGGGGTGGTTTTCTGGCTATAGTTTTCTCAGCCATTTTTCTTTGATGAGCTTCTTCAGGGTAGGTGAGGGTTTGATGGGAAATTGGGATTTGGGAAATATTGAAGTATCAAAGTGAGTATGTGCATGTGTAAACTAATAAAATATAAGTTGTTTAATTAATTTATTAAATTCTTAGGGAGAATCATTGCATACGTGAGCATTCGTTTTAAAGTTAAAAATTATATTTTTAAAAATTATATTTTTTTAAAAAAATTATATTAAAAATATCATATTTCTGTATTGTAGAAGCCGTAAACTTTCTAAATCACCTTAACTTGCCAAGCTATTTTCCTAACATAAAGACAAAATACACGTATTAGAAGAAAAATTTTAAGTATCAAAATTCTTTACAGGTATCAAATTCTATTCCCTTACGAAAAATTTGAATGATGGTATTTTGACACCAACAAAAATTAGATATTGTCTAAAAAAAATTTAAACCTCACAATTAAACTTAAAAGTAATTCAATTTCAAATAAACTTCTCAACAATATTAAAATTCTTTTTTTATTTTTCTTGCGGTACCATGTAAGAAAAAAAAACCTAATCTAAAGAGTCAAGGACCAACTTAACATAGAGAAGGTGGAAATTATTTTTTTTTATGAAAATATTGTTAGTGTATTGGCCGAAAATGGGTGAAGCAGGTGTTTTGTAGGAGGATAGTATCAGGGACAACACACTGGAGGCGTGGTGTCTGAGTGAGACCGCAGTTCCCCTCAACACGTCGGAGACGTGTTGCTGTGGAGTATTATATTTGATATTTGAGTACATAAATATTTACTTTGAAACTAAATTAAATTATTAATTTTGTCTACTACAATATTATTTGTTTTGAATATTGGCCAATTTATTTGATTGGCATATATATATATATATAAGACGCAAGAAAGTTCGTTTAAAAACATTAGTATATTAATTTCCTAAACTATCTAAACTATTAATTATGTAGACTATTGAATTTGATATTTAATTATATAGAGTACTTGATTTGATATTTATTAATTTTTTAAATTATATTGCAAAAAAATTAATTAATTTAATATTATTCGTTTGTCACATAATTTTATATTACTCAAAGCATAAACCGTGAATACACTCAATGGTTCTCTGTTAGTGATTAAAATATTGATTATGTAAAGTATTATTTATATTTGATATTTGAGTACATAAATATTTACTTTAAAATTAAATTAAATTATTAATTTTATCTACTATAATATTATTTATTTTGAATATTGGCCAATTTAAACTATCTAAACTATTAATTATGTAGAGTATTGAATTTGATATTTAATTATATAGAATATTTGATTGACATTTATTAATTTTTTAAATTATATTGTAAAAAAATTAATTAATTTAATATTATTCGTTTGTCACATAATTTTATATTACTCAAAGCATAAATCGTGGTAGCCAACAGGTTTTATACTCACAATGTTTCCTCATAAACCGTGGTGACCACCCACGGTTTCTACCAAACTTTTTCATGCATATTCCCTGGTAAGCAACTGCGGTTTATGCTCAACGTTTCCTACAAGTAAACCGTTCCTACCTCCCACGGTTTATGTTTAAATTGAAAACCGTGGTTACCTACCATGGTTTACATAATAATAATAATAAAACAGAACCATCATGTAAACGAATGGCAAATGTTGTATTTGAGTAAAGAATCCTTTCAAATATTTTATTTGAGTAAAATGCCCTATAAATTATTTAAACTAACAAATTTTTTTTGATGCAGCCTAACAGGAATTTGTTGGTGCGTAAACTGGATCCGCCACAGACGTGGAATCCGATGGTGGAAAATTACCTACGCGCCACGGGATTCTACCACGTCTCAAAAATTGGGGTGATACGAGGATTTCACCCGTTATTAGCTGCTCTGGTTGAAAGGTGGAGGCCAGAAACTCACACCTTCGTATTGCCGGTAGGTGAGGTTACAGTGACATTGGAAGATGTTGCTCATATATTTGGCCTACCCATTGACAGAGAGCCTGTGAGTGGATGGACAGATAGTAGTGCCGACTTCGTGCGAAGCCAGAGTTTCGCGATATTCGGTCGTGAACCAGAACTCAGTAATTCTTCAAAATCGTATATAAAGCTGGCTTGAGTTCGACGTGTCAGAGACGCGGAGCCGTTAGACTCTGAGGATTCTATTAGGAGATACGTCAAATGTCAGATCTTTTGTTTGTTAGGGTCAACCCTATTCGCCGATAAGTCGACCGCATACTCCCACGCAAAGTATCTACTGTTGTTTCGCGATTTCGAGCGGATCCATACTTATAGTTTGGGGTCAGCATGTCTCGCACATCTTTATAGAGCATTATGCCGTGCATCACGATTTGATACAAAGGAGATGGATGGACCTCTTAATCTGTTGTTTGTTTGGGCATGGAAGCGAATGCCGTGTATTGCGCCCGTACCGAGACACACCCTTCCACCGGCTGAGATACCAGTTGTAAAGAGGTAATAAATCTTATTTTAGACTTGCGTTATATTCTCGATGCATGTTTGATTTAGGGTCACTTATGTAAATCTTTTCAATGAATCATGTTTCAGGTGGAGTCACACGGAGCGCACCACAGCGTGGCTATCGAAGACTGTAACGAGATTTAGGCATGATATAGATTACATGCAGGAGGTAAACATTTATGGTTCTTGTGATTCCTATTTCCAAATATTAATGTTACGGTTCTAACATACGGATTATGTGTGGCAGTTTGAGTGGCAGTCGTACGACGAATTGATCATACCCGACGAGTTACACGGACATCTTGATGTGTGTGACACCGTTGCTCCGTTGTTGTCGTTTGAGTGCTTCGAATGGCACCCTGTGGACCAAGTGATGCGTCAGTTTGGGTATGCACAACCTCCCCCGCGACAAGCAAGGGAGATTCCACTGGACCTGCATTGCATGACTCTTCGCGGAGTGCAGCTTCATGACTGGACAATTTTGCATGGTGCATGGATAGGGTAGTGGGGCAATAGGCGAAACACTCGGTTGTGGGATCTGCACCCCCCTTCCGACCTAGGACTTTATCCCGACGATGGAGTATCGGGATTGGTACGTGGGCTCATTCGGGCATATGCTGAGATTGTCGGAGTACGTTTCTCAGCATCCACAACCACCTGCACCACAGCCACTTGCACCACAGGAGTACGTTCCTCAGCAGCCACAGCCACCTCAGCATGCAGTGTTTGAGCCGTTTCCATATTATGTACCACAGCAACCGGAGCACAGTCATGGTAGCTATCACTCTCAGGGCAGCCACCACGATCAGCACAGCCAGCATTCTCAGGGCAGCCACCACCATCAGCACTCTCATCACAGCCACCACGCTCAGCACTCTCATCAGCCTATACTTACGATTCCAGCCGGTCATGATTGGTTTGACTTTTCCGTTGGTGGTCACGGAGACCAGCAACCACAGAATTGGGCCAACGCTAGTTTGGGTGGTTGGTCAGATTTTAGCGCTATGCATTCACCGTCAGGGTCAGCTGCTCCACATGGGGCATCAGTAGGTGCGGGCCATGGTTTGCGGGGTCATGCTTCCGACCACACGTCAGCGACTGCGTCATGTGATAGTGGTTTCCTTCAACGGGCATACACAGTTGTTGATGAGTACAACCCCGGTGCATCTGCTCCGGCAGAGGCAGGTGGTTCGGCCGCTCCGGGTGTGGATGACTCAACTCCAGGTCACCCGTATGACCTATGGACGGAGCGAAATCCACCTGATAGTGTAACTTCTAATTGCTGCCACGACCGAATTTCTAGAGCTGTATTCCATTCCAATCCAGAACTCTCCATCCTCAGGATCAACAATGCCTACAGAAAGCAGAAATCATCGTTCATTAATCAATCCAAAGTATCAATTAACAAAAGCGTATTATTCAGTCATCACGTACCTATGTTTGCATATTCCGGAAATTATGGTGCATGCATGGCGTCGAGATCCAACTCACGCATAAAAGGTGGCACGTTCATCGGTTGACTACTCGAAGGATGAACCACTATATTCTCCGCTACTGTCTCAACTCCCACATCACCATCCTCGTCTTCGTCGCCGGCTTCATAAGTGGCTTCGAAGTCCTCTTCGCTATCACTATTCATTCCCTCGTACACTGCAGCTCTATCATCCTCTATATCTAAAACATTTTGAATCCCTTCTGCTTCTACGATTTCAAACTCAACATACAGCTCAATCTGTGGCTGTCGCATCTGAGTCTGTCGGTGAATTTGAAACATATTCTGCATACTCCCTTCGTCAGTGATTGGCATGGTATCAAACTGTATTAGACCACCAAAAACTACAACTGGATTTCGGTACAAAATTCTGCTCACTCTCATAGACGTACCGTTCTCCATGCTTTGACAGAGACCGTTCTGAAGCTCCATTAACATCATGGTGCATAGAACCACAAATGAAAACAGATTCTGGCAGACAAACTTCACTCCCTCATGAGTATTACGTATTATCTCACCGTTGCGATACACCACCAAGTTTACGGTACCCTGCATTACACTACCAACACACTCAAAGAACACTCACACACTCTTACTCAGAATGTAAATGGTGTCGAGCTCTGCCTTATATAGAGGGGAGCATTCATCACGCCCCCCACGTGCTGCCTGCCTCAGCCAATCACGTTTTGTCACGTGTCAGCACGCCCCCCGTGCTGACTCATCACGCCCCCCACGTAATACCCGAGTCCGCCAGTCATGCTCTGCCACATCATCTCGCGCACCCCGTGCTGAGTCATCACGCCCCCCGTGTGATTCCAGCTCCAATCAATGAGATGGTGCCACGTTTCTTCACGTCCCCTGCGTGTAGCAGGTAACACGCCCCCTGCGTGTTGACCATACATCTCAGACGTTCACCAAGGAGTAATAATACACATTATTCTCCTATTTCTGGCCAAATCACCACCGTCTTTCTCATATTCAAATTCTTGAGCCTAGAGAAGGGTGCAACATGAATAAGTTTCCTTTCCTTGTGCCTATCCAAACCGCCAATTTTATAGACCATCGTAACTTGTCGAGCTGCTTCCCCGGCATAACATAAAATTGTACACGTGTTGCAAAAAAAATTATGTTATGAGTATCTCTATAAACTTAANTATTGTATGTAAAAAAGAAAACTTATTAAACAATATACTTCAATTAAAAAATATATATAAATATTGATTGAGCAAAATTAAATACGACAAAACCATTCTAATCTCTTAAAATTTTGTTATAGTAATAATGAATTGACACGACAAGTGCGCGAGACATTTTGGTTTAATTATAACCAAAACAATAGTAGAAACATGAGTGGCAGCGAGTAGGAATGAAGATGGAAAAATTTTGTTAAGTAGAATACACTGAATTAGGTTTGATATGCTCTAAAATATGAGAAGGATATTCTCTAGACTATCATATACTAATATCTTGGGAATTTTTTCTATTGTAAAATTTTTTTAAAAATATTTTTTTAAAAAAATTAATCCAACTTTATATTTTAAAATCCAACTTTTCTTTTTGTATAAGTTTGCCGCATGCGTTGGTGAACTTTTTCAAATTTCTATGCTCCTCACCCATCTACTTGTGTGATTTTAATTTGGAAAAAATATATATTCTTCAACTGTTTTCATACTTTTTACTATATCATTGTTAAATACAGCTTATT
>NC_029788.2:124440351-124441097 GCF_000816755.2 Arachis ipaensis
ATCTTATTATTATATATTCTTATATACTCTTATATATTTTTAGACATTATGATAATAGATATTATTGTCAATTTTTTAATTTTTCTTCTTATCTAGTCTAATATTTATGGAGATAGCTAGTAAAATTTGTCATAAAATACTACGAACCTTATAAAAATAATAAAGTTTGCCTGAATGCGGCAAACTTAGCTAAAATTCTAAAAAAAATATATATTCCAAAATTTAAGATAATTTTTTTATTTTACTATAGAAAAAAAATTCCTAATATCTTGAACTCGGATGTATTTGTTATAAGACATACACGAAGTATACCAAAATCTTGCGTGTTTTATTTTCTGTCAAGACAACGACTCTGTTTTTGGTCATGAACAAGACAACAGCTTTATTTTTCCTGAATCGGAGGCGGTTGACACAATTACCTCTACAAGTAGCCCATTTGTGTGTCATAATGGGCCTTTCAGTTTGCTAAATGCTTATGTTTGTCATGATCCCCAAAAAAAGAGACACTGCAAGAATGTTTAAATAAATTCCAATGACTATTGACCTTTAGCTCAAATGGCATATGTTTCTTTTTTTTATCAGAAGATTTTTGGTTCAAATTTCATGTAGTGCAAATTTGATAAAAAAAAAATATTATACGTGTGTATGGGTGAGTGTGTAATTTAGGATTAAGGATTGTTCAATTTATCGACCAAAAATAAATAAATAAATACCAATGCTATTGAAAATTTGAATCCCACCTTTTA
>NC_029788.2:124441166-124452586 GCF_000816755.2 Arachis ipaensis
AAAACATATTAAAAATTAATATTTAATTTAAAAAATATAAAAATAAATCATTTTAAAAAATTTAAACCTTAAAACAAAAGATAAATTAGAAGAATTGACCGACAAGGCGACAACAAATTCTACTAAACACAAACTCTTCTCAATATGAATTTTGGGGCCCTCATCATTATTTTTGATGTTACCCCTGCCTGAATGGCTCCAACCATTCATTGAAATGCCTTTCGAGACAGCTAGCTTTTAATACCAGACGAACACGTGAGATATTAGCACATCCATACAAAATTACATTAAAATAAAATATTTTGGTAATAGATAATGATATATACCAATATCTTTAGTTAAAAAAAAATTAATTAATATTGGTTTAAATATAAGACAAAAAAATGTTAATCATCTATTATTTTTTAAAAATTTTAAATGACTTATTATCAATTTTTTTTTAAAAAATGATATTTTTTGAAGTTTGTGGACGGTGTTTATCGCATTTTTCATCCATTTTATATGCCTAATAGTCAGATTAAGAAATGCTTGCTAGTGAAAAATATTGAATTTTTAACTTATTTTTTATAGAGTAAACTACTATTTCTATCTATGAAATTTAAAAACGCTGACATATCTATTCATAGAAGATGAAAATTACCATTTGTACCTGTGAAAGATTAGTTTTTACAAACAAAATTACCCAAATCCTAAATAATTAAATAAAAATTTTAAACTATCTTTGGTGAGTCTCATCCTCTTCAATTCTTTATCTATAGTTCTCTCCCTGTGTCACAACCCACTCAAAGCTAAAATCTTTTACCCCAATTTATTTTCCAATCATTCACTCGGAGGAAGAAAAAAAATCGAAAGAGAAGAGGGAAAGAAGAGGCAAAGGCGCAAAAAGCCACTATCACCACTGTCGCCGTCGCGAGTTGACGAGGAATTGAGGCAGAATTGTTAAAACCGAGGAGATATATATATATATATATATATGAAGATCGCGAGGAGATAGTAATGACAGAGGTGCTCCTGCAGTAGTTTTCATCATGACTGAATGAGGACACCACCGAGCTGCTCTCCACCCTACGTCACTGCTGTTGCAACTACCTTCTCCATGCTCTACCATGACTCTGCGAGCTAAAGATCGCGAGAAAATGGCAATGACTCCCGCAGTGATTTCTGTCCTAACTAAAGGAGGTCATTGCTGAGTTGTTCCCCTCCCTACATCGCTGCTGCTGCAACCACCTTCTCCATGTTTTCTGCCATGACTCTGCCTTTGTTGTGAAAGAGAACAAGAAGGGTCATCGGATGTAGCAAACAGCGTCTCTCAAGGAGACAACCTTCTCCGGTGATAGTAATGGTGAAGCATGGACCTTACTGCCTCTGCTTCTCTCTGTGTCTCGCTCGTCTCTTTGTCCCTAAATTTGATGAATGTTTTCAATTTTTTTCAAAAAAATATGAATCTTTTTGTGGATGTTGTTGACTTTGAAGAATTTGATATTATTGAATTTAAAAAAAAAATCTGAGGTGTTAGTGGTGGTGATGGTGACTATGAAAAAGAAGGCAGTGGTGGTAAATGGAGGGTAGGTGCTAGTGTAGTGGTGAGATTAGAGAATAATTCAAAAATTTTATTTAATTTTTTAGGATTTGGATAATTTTTCTTGCAAAAGTTAATCTTTTATGAATACAAATGGTAATTTTCATCTTCTATGGATAGATATGTTAGCATCTTCAACTTTCATCGATAAAAATGGTAGTTTATTCTTTTTTATATTATAAAATTTGTCATTTTTTCTATTATATAAACTGTTACATAGTAGGTAGGGTCAAGATTTTCATACAATATTCTACACATGATAGTGATTTAGTAGCAAAAAAATGCACAATCATCGATTCCTACTAAAAGTTGGTATTATAACTTGTATAAAAAATTTAGTAGTATATCATGTAATTAAATCGTGGTAGTCTTATCAGAATTCTATCATGGTTCAACTATGACTAAAAGAAGAAAAAATAAGGTGATATCTCTCCTTGATTCTAATGGTAATCTTATACATGATAGTAATATCTATGAGAATATGATTTTTAATTTTTTTTGGTTGAATTATATAATGATTTTCTCTCTGATGTTCCTTATGTTCTCAATAATTTTTTCCATCCCTTAGTGCAGAGGATCTCAATTTTATTGGTAAGAATATTTCGGAGTTTGAAACCAAGGATGCGGTCTTTTGTATGGGGAGCTTCAAAGTCCTAAGCAGATACGAATTACAATTGATTTTCTATAAAAGTCAATGGGATCGAGTAGTGCTTGTTGGTGCTCAAAATTTTTGATAATATTGAGAAGATTGAGGAACTTAATGAAACCTTGATAACTCTTATTCCCAAAATTGAACAGGTCACTAATCTACAGCAGATGCGCCCCATCAGCTTATGCAATCTACAAAGTGGTTATTAAAATCATTGCTAATCAGTTTTGAAAAGTCATGGAAATGCTCATTGCTCCTACTCAATGTAGCTTTGTTCTTGGAAGACATAGCACAAACAAATTATCATAACTCAGGAGATTATTCACTCTATGAGGAATAAAAAGGGACCTAAAGGCTGGATGGCCATCAAGATCGATCTGGAAAAAGCCTATGACAGATTCAAGTAGAGTTTCATTTACGACACTCTCTTAGACGTAGGGATTCCTCCTCACATCATTTATTTGATCCACTGCTGCATCACCTTTGCTAAAATGAGAGTCATTTGGAATGGAGAAGAGCTTGATAAATTCTCCCCTTCTAGAGGCGTTCGTCAAGGAGATTCTATCTCTCCGTACATCTTTATTTCATGCATTGAGTGTCTATCGCATTCATCAATGTTGCGGTCCACCATGGTTTTTGGAAACCTATCCATCTTAAAAGGAGTGCCCCTGATCTCTCCCATTTATGCTTCGATGATGACCTTATTCTTTTCGCAAAAGTTAACTTAGAGCAAGCTGATATTATTAAAAAATGTACGGATGCCTTTTGTGTTAGCTCCGATCAGAAAGTCAGTCAAGATAAGACCCGAATTTTCTTCTCAAAGAATGTAAGTCACAATGTCAGAACCAAAATTAGCAACACCTTACATTTTTCAAGAACAGATGACCTAGGGAAGTATTTGGGTGTTTCCCTGCTCCACTCCAAGTCTCGAGACATACCTATGGTAACATCATTAATAAGATAAATTCTAGACTGAACTCTTGGAAAGCAGCTTCCCTTTTCTTTGCGGGGCGATGTACTTTGGTGAAATATGTTCTTTCCTCTATTCCTTATTATACCATGCAATTAGCTTTACTTCTGTCATCTACTTGTAATTTGATTGATCATAAATACATGATTTTCCTTTGGGGAGACACAGACTATTCAAGAAAAATTCACCTTCTCAACTCGAACAAAGTTTGTACCTCTAAGAAGTTAGGAGGGCTTGACATTCGCCATATCAATAAAATAAATTATGCCTTTATGACAAAAGTCGGATGGAATCCCATTGATAGGAGGGATTCTCTTTGGAAAAAAAAATCTTAGGGCTAAATATGGTTGTGGGTCTGACATTATTCCGGTTGTTGAAAGAAGAAAGAATGAGTCTAACCTTTGGAAGAGTGTCCGCAAGTCTTGGGTTAATGTTCAGCAAAATCATATATGGCGCATAGGGAATGGTTCCAAAACTAAATTTTGGAAGGAAAATTGGGTGCATAACATGGGTTCTCTTTTGATGTATGCTAACCAGGTGAGTATGTCAATTAATTTGGAAGATAATCTAAATAATTTTTTAACTATTTCAGGAAGTTGGGATCACAACAAACTCACTACTTGACTGCCGGACAAGCTGATCCAAAGAATTTTGGCTATATCCCCTCCTTTCCCGTGGAAAAAGGATTATCACATTGCTTGAAATCCCTCATCTCATGGTTCCTTCAAGCTCAGAATGGCTTACCAAAAGATAAATGGTGAAGAAGGCAGCAGCAGCAGAGTTCACAAGTTGATATGGCAATGGAAGGGTCCTGAACGCATTCGGACCTTTCTTTAGCTTATATCACATAACGCTATCCTCACAAATTTTGAAAGGAAAAGAAGACACATGAATCTTGATGCAACCTGCCCGAAGATGTTTTGCCTATGACAAAACTACTCTTCATGTTCTTCGTGATTGTCCCTTTGCTATATGTATCTGGCTTTTCCGGGACTAAATAATTTCTTCCATCTTAATCTGCATGATTGGCTTTTCCAGAATCTGACTTCAAAGGGTGAGTGGTCTTGCCTCTTTGGCGTCTCGATCTTTTTCATTTAGTACTTCCAGAATAGATTCATCTTTGAGGGAGACAACACCCCTATTCGGCCTAGATGAGAATAGATCAAAGCTCGCTTTGAAGAGATTAACAAAATAACGAGAGCTACTTTGCTTCAAGATATGCTAAGAAACTTTGAAGAGATTCTCATTACTTGAAAACCACCATTAGAGAATGTTACTAAACTGAATGTGGATGGATCTTTTTTTTATTAATCGAACACCGCAGTCTGTGGTGGTATTCTCAGGAATCACTTGAGTCATTTTATAAAAGGATTTACTTGCAACTTTGGAAGCTGTTCGATTATGTACGTTGAGCTCTAAGACATTATTCGTGGTCTTTAGATTGTAATTGTTAATAATATCGCTTATTTAGAGGCCGAATATGATTCTGCTTCAGCCTTCAATTTTATCAAGAAGGGACATAACTCTTCTCACTCCTTTACTCTTCTCCTTGATGACATTGCTATACTAGCTAGTCAAGTGTAGAACATTATTACTTGGTCACACTCTCTTAAAGAGGCAAACTTCGATGCTGATAACCTAATAAAAAAGGTTAAAATCTTCACTTTGGCCTTCACCTTTTTGACGTTATTCCCTAAGATACTACTTTCTTTATTGTTAGAGATATGTTTGGTATTCCCCTTATAAAGGGATTTAGTTAGTTTTTTTTATCTCTTTGGGTTCTTCGACCCCCTTCCTTGTTACAAAAAAAAAAAAAAAAAAACAAACAAATTGTGACATCATGAAAAGATTTAGTTGGAGTCATCCTAAAATACAGTCACAGTAATTCTCTTCTTACCATAATTAGCATGTGACTTAATATTCAAGTGGGTGCTTTTGCAAGTCGTTTATACTAATGGTAAGTCAGCATGGATTAAGAATTACATCATTTTATTCAAGCAAATTTCACAAGGCATCTTCTTGGATATTAAATTTTATGCTAAATCGTGATAGGACAAAGAATTTTGTAGTTTCAAAATAATTCCTACTAGATCTTAGTATGGTGTCACGGATTAGTTGAGCATTCCATATTAGCTCTAAATTGTTATAAGTGGTAGGATATCATGTGAAAATCTTAAAATTTTATACCCTAATAATTTATAATAAAAGTTAATTATGATAATAGAGTATTTTTATTTTATTTGTGAAGGTTCTTAATGTTCTAAAGAAAGAAGGTTAAATCTATGATTTTTTTTAAATTTGTATATTTTAACTTTAAAACAAATTTAAATTAGAGTTGCTTTTGAGTCTGCAATGTTGATTATGCAGGAGACAATTTTGTTTTGTCTCAATGATTGATCAGTAACAGAACAAACCAGTTACTTTTGAATATTCTGAGTTGCTGTGACTTTTATGAGATGGAATATGTAGGAGACATTTTCATTTTGTCTCATATCAAATGAAAACAGAAACAGCACAGAGAAAAGAAAATGACACAGTCATATACACTGATTCAACCACCTTATGTAATGTGGCCTACATTCAGCCTCTACCACAATTGTGGTGGAATTTTCACCATCTTTCTCAAAGATCACAAACACCAATTCCCAAGGATTCTACCAATCCTATCAGGGACAAATCAAACTTCTATCCAAGCTTGATTTGGCTAGGTTCACTTTCTAAACTTTCAACCACTAAATGTTCACCCAACTTAGTAAGAGAATCTTTTCAGGATCATGAATACAAATTAAAACAGAAATACATACAAAAGAGTTTGGCATAATTTTATGGCTTTTCTCTAAGATTACTCTTTTTGCCTTTTCTCTCAATGACTTTTACTGATACCTCACATAATGTCTTTTTTCATTGATAAGAAATAAAGAGAGATAAAACTGAAGAATAGAAAATTCAATATAAAACCATAAAGGAGAAGAAGGTATAGCTTAAGAGCTATGAAGACCCAAATAGTGTGCTCTCTCTCCTTGCTTCAAATTATGGCCATTTACTTTTTTAAAGAAGAGTAAAGCTTCTAAAACTTGAGTTTGGTTGAACATCTTTGACTTTGTTCTTCTTCTCTAAAATCAGAGCAGAGACGTAGAGGAGAAATAGGACAGCAACAATGATTAGAGTTGGCATGAATCTTTACTTAGCAACTTTTCTTTCTTTCTTTTTCTTTTGACTTCAAAGATTTGAACCATTGATCCATTGTTTGGCTCCAAATTTTATTTTTGATCTTTGATTTACAGCAGAGAAGAGAAACCTTCATTTTCCTTTTCTTCTTAGCCAAGAATGGGTAGCAGAAAGATGACAGCTTCAACAAATTAGAGATATTGCATAAAGATGGTAGCTTTCTTCTTTGATTTGCCTCTAAATCAAATCAGATTTGATTTTACTTTTTAGCTCGAAATCTTGATTTTTCTCTCTCTTTTCTTTTCAATGTCAAGACTCAGTAATTCACTTTTTCTCAAAGTTTGAACCCATTCTGAGCGTCCCTTTTTATTTGTAAAATTTCTCTTTATTTTTTAATTTAGGGTTAGTCATGTAGGTTATGGATAGAAGAGAAAAGAGAATACTTGGTTAGAAAGTTGGTCATATTATATTAGTTATAGGTTTGAGAAGAGAATTAGTACTGTAAAAGAAATTTTGAGCCTGTTTTTAAACATTTTATTTTCTGCATAATAAACATATATATGAACTACATTTTTTGGCTTTTAACCCATAATTATAATGTTGGTCATCATTAAATTATTTTTTTGTTTTTTCAAATTCAACAATTTGGATAAAAAAAATCCGAAAATATTTGTGCAAATAGTTAATGATATTCATCATAAAATACATGAATAAGTTATCGCTTCATTTATATTTATATTAATCTTTTATTATAACAAAATTTTTATAATATTTTTTTATAGTTCAGCTACACATTCAAGTATTTTTGACAATCAAGTCCAACCAAGTTGGTCTAAACTCAACAAAAATTACCATCATCACATCAACGTATATCACACGCGTATTTTAATAACGCAAAACATATCTTTTTTCGTCTTCGTCTTCTCCTTCTCTGTTTTCTCCTCCTCCTCCTTCCTCTTCTTCTTCTTTCAAATTAGCGCATGCAGGTTCTTCTTCTTCCCTTCTTCTTCTTCCCTTTCATTAGCAAAATTTGCGCATGTAGGTTCTTTCGTTATTGTCATCACCAACATTTTGCTAACATCTTTAGTGTTTCTGATTTTTTCTGGTGTCATCATTAAATAATTTCGGTTTATTTTTTAGTTTATTTCAGTTTATTTGTGAATTAATTTTGGTTCATTTGTGTGTCAATTGAAATTCATCTGATACTACTGATAATTATTATATATCATTAATCACTAATATTATGAAGCACTTGCCATACGTGTAGGAGTGAGCACGGGTTGCGGGTACCCGATTACCCGTCAGAACAAATTAAATTGGTTATGGAACCAATGGATAATTGGGCCAACTCGAAGCAAACCAATGACTATATCTAGTAATTGGTTGGGGTAACGGTTCTGGGAGTACGAACAGGGGCGCAGGTACATATAAGTAAAGGGGGGCAATGGCCCCCCAAAATTTTAGTTTTTATTTAAAAAAAAAATTAGTCTAGTCCCCCCTTTCTTTATTTTCCAGCCCCCTCTCTTTTTGTTCTATCTTTTCCAACCCTCCCCCTTTAATTCCTAAAAAAAACCCAGCCTAATAGCCCATTTCTTATCCCTTTTTCTATTTTTCAACCCCTATCCCTTTTTTTATTTCCCAACGTACAATCAGTTTTCCCCATCCTCTTTTTTTATTTCCCAGCAAACAACCAGTCTCTCTCTTTTTCCCTTCTCGCTTTGGCTTTCCAAAATTTTAGGTAACAATTTTTTCTATTCTTCTTCTTCTTTATCTCTTTAATCTTCTTATCTTTTACAATTTTATCTCTTTGACTCTTTTTTTTTTGTTTTTTGCAGATTAAAAAAAAAAAAGATAATAGTTTAACAAGTGATTTTTCACTCCTCTTTCTCAAAAAAGGTTCTATTTTTATTCTTTTTTATATATTTAGTTATTTATTTTTTATATATTTAGTTATTTACTTAATTAGTTAATTTATTATTATTTGTTAATTAAGTTTATGTTATTATATGTTAGTTTGTATATTTAATTTTTTTTATTAGTTATCTATTTAATTATAATTTTATATTATTTATACTAGGATGTTAGTATTATTGTTCTGAATTTTAATATTTTATTTTAAATTGAAATATAATTTTTATATTTTATAAAGATTTAGACTGTAATTTACACTTTTTGCTAAATATATTTTTAGAGGAACTTATTTGGCCATTTGAATTATGAGTAAGTTCAAAACCATTGATACATTTTTTAAAAGAAAAGATCAAGAGAATGAAGATGCTTCTACTATTACTACTCCAATACTTGAGGGGTCATCAAATTTCATTACTTCAGGTTCTTCATTGAATAGCTCAAAGCGTCCATGACTTCTTCCAAATCAACTGGATGTTTTTCGTTTGGAAAGAGATCTTGGAATGCGACCAATGATTTGAAAGTTTCCTCCAAATAAAAGAGATGAAATCCGTCGAGCTTATATTAAAGTTGGGCCAAATCAACCAATTCTTGATAATTATCCATTTTCTGGTGATAAAAGTCATCGTCGCTTTCAAGCTTCATGGTTTAAATTGTTCCCATCTTGGTTAGAATATTCTATAGAAGATGATGCTATATATTGTTTTCCGTGCTTTCTTTTTGCTAAGGAACCTTCAATCAATACGGGTTCAAATGCTTTTATTGAGAATGGTTTCAGGAATTGGAAGAAAGTAAATAATGGAAAAAATGTGCTCTTTTGAATCACATTGGCAAAGGTCCTAACTCATTCCATCATAAGGCGCTGAAATCATGTGAGATTTGATGAAACAATCACAACATATTGACAGACTTCTTCATAAGCAAACATCAGAAGAGATTGAAAAGAATCGAATTCGACTAGGAGCATCTATAGATTGCATTAGATGGTTGACATTTCAAGGTTGTGCATACAGAGGACATGATGAAAGCCAAAGTTCAAGCAACAGAGGTAACTTTTTGGAAATGTTAAAATTTTTGGGATCTTACAATGAAAGAGTGGAAAAGAATGTTTTGGAAAATGCTCCAAAAAATGCTAAGTATACTTCAAATGATGTCCAAAAAGAAATTCTACATATTCTTGCTACTAAGGTGAGAAATTCAATTAGAAAAGAGATTGGAGATGACAAATTTTGTATTATTGTTGATGAAGCTAGAGATGAATCTAAAAAGGAGTAAATGGCCATTGTTTTGAGATTTGTTACTGATGAGCGGATATTTTATACGCTTTTTGGGGTTAATTTCATATAGTTTTTAGTATATTTTAGTTAGTTTTTAGTTTATTTTCGTTAGTTTTTAGGAAAAATTCATATTTCTGGACTTTACTATGAGTTGTATATTTTTTTGTAATTTCAGGTATTTTTCTGGCTGAAATTGAGGGAGCTGAGCAAAAATCTGATTCAGGCTGAAAAAGGACTACTGATGCTGTTGAATTCTGACCTCCCTGCACTCAAAGTGGATTTTCTGGAGCTACAGAACTCGAAATGGCATGCTTCCAATTGCGTTGGAAAGTAGACATCTAGGGCTTTCCAGCAATATATAATAGTTCATGCTTTGCACAAGGATAGATGACGTAAACTGGCTTTCAACGCCAGTTCTCTGCCAAATTCTGGCGTCCAGCGCCAGAAAAGGATCAAAAGCTGGAGTTGAACGCCCAAACTGGCACAAAAACTGGCGTTCAACTCCACAAATGGCCTCTGCACGTGAATTGCTTAAATCTCAGCCCCAGCACACACCAAGTGGGCCCCAGAAGTGGATCTCTGCATCATCCATCATAGTTTACTCATTTTTTGTAAACCTAGGCTACTAGTTTAGTATTTAAACAACTTTTAGAGACTTATTTTGCATCTCATGACATTTTAGATCAAAACTTTGTACTCTTTGACGGCATGAGTCTCTAAATCCCATTGTTGGGGGGTGAGGAGCTCTGCTGTGTCTCGATGAATTAATGCAAGTATTTCTGTTTTCCATTCAAACACGCTTGTTCCTACCTAAGATGTTCATTCGCGCTTAACTGTGATGAAGGTGATGATTCGTGACACTCATCACCTTCTTCAACCCATGAACGTGTGCCTGACAACCACCTCTTGCATAACAAGTAACCTTTAATTTATGCTCTCTTGGTTATTCGCAATTCAAATGATAAACATAACTGACTTCCTGACTAAGATTTACAAGATAACCATAGATTGCTTCAAACCAACAATCTCCGTGGGATTCGACCCTTACTCACGTAAGGTATTACTTGGACGACCCAGTGCACTTGCTGGTTAGTGGTACGAGTTGTGAAAAGTGTGATTCACAATTTGTGCACCAAGTTTTTGGCGCCGTTGCTGGGGATTGTTCGTGTTTGGATAACTAACGGTTTATTTTGTTGCTTAGATTAGGAAAAAATTTTCTTTTTTGGTTTAGAGTCTTTTATTATTTATCCCTTGTTAAAACACTTTAAATTTATAGCTCAATTAGTTAGAACGTGGTGTTTATGTTCATGGTTAATTGGCTATCATATTTTTAAAATCTTTTTCAAAAATATTTTTTTCTATTAAATCCTGTACCAAACTTTAAGTTTGGTGTTTTCTTGTTGATTTTTCAAAAAAAATTTTTTTTTTCAAAAATTTATTTTGGTGTTCTTCCTTTGTGTTCTTGTGTTCTTGTGAGTCTTCAAAGTGTTCTTGAGTTTTCCTTGTGTCTTGATCTTAAAATTTTTAAGTTTGGTGTTCCTTGGTGTTTTTCCCCCAAAAATTTTCGAAAACAAGGAGCATTAGATCTAAAAATTTTAAATCTTGTGCTATTTTATTGTTTTTCTCTCTCTTCTTAAAATTTAAAAATATCTTTTCTCTCTATTTTAAAGCATCTTTTTCGAAAATCAATTTTTAAAATTCAGATTTTTTTTAAACTTCCTAACCACTTTCTCTCTCCTCAATTTTTCGAAAATCTTCACCCACTTTTATTTATTTTTATTTTATTTTCGAAATAAATTAATAAATAAATAAATAAAAATATTTTCTCTATTTTACATCATCTCCCTTTCTCCATCATGGACCTAAGCG
>NC_029788.2:124455244-124456779 GCF_000816755.2 Arachis ipaensis
GCGTTTGAGACCCTGAAAGCTAAGCTGGTGACAGCACCAGTCATTTCTGCACCAGACTGGATGTTACCATTTGAGCTAATGTGTGATGCCAGTGATCACGCCATTGGTGCAGTATTGGGACAGAGGCATGACAAGCTTCTGCATGTCATTTATTATGCTAGTCACGTTTTAAATGATGCTCATAAAAATTACACAACCACAGAAAAAGAATTACTTGCAGTGGTTTACGCCATTGACAAGTTCAGATCATACTTAGTAGGATCAAAAGTGATTGTGTATACTGATCATGCTGCTCTTAAATATCTACTCACAAAGCAGGATTCAAAACCCAGGCTCATCAGATGGGTGTTGCTTCTGCAAGAGTTTGATATAGAAATAAGAGACAGAAAAGGGACAGAGAACCAAGTGGCTGATCATCTGTCCCGGATAGAGCCAGTAGAAGGGACGCCCCTCCCTTCTCTTGAGATCTCTGAGACTTTTCCGGATGAGCATTTATTTGTCATTCAGGAAACACCATGGTTTGCCGATATTGCAAACTATAAAGCTGCAAGGTTCATACCCAAAGAGTATAACAAGATACAAAAGAAGAAATTAATCACTGATGCAAAGTACTACTTGTGGGATGAACCCTATCTCTTTAAGAGATGTGCAGACGGAATAATCCGTAGGTGTGTGCCTAGAGAAGAAGCACAGAGGATCCTATGGCATTGCCATGGATCACAATATGGAGGCCATTTCGGAGGTGAGCGAACAGCCACCAAGGTCCTCCAATGTGGCTTCTATTGGTCCACACTCTATAAAGATTTTTTTTTTCCTCCTCATCTTCTTCTTCATCTATTCCTTCTTCTTTTACTCGAGGGCGAGCAGCATTCTAAGTTTGGTGTGGTAAAACAATTATGTGCAGGATCTATAGCTCAGTGGTAGAACATGTGGCTGTAAATCAAGAGATCCCTGAGATACCTCAAGGGATGCAACTGAGGATAGAAATACCAAAAATCACTAGGAATCAAGCCACAAAAGCAAGGAAGAGACATAAAAGAGCTCAAGAATATCATTGGTTCCTCAAGAAGTAAATGCCATCATCACTAAGGTGAACTCGTTCCTTGTTCTTACTTTCTCTGTTTTTCGTTTTCTCTATGTTAAGTGCTTATCTATGTTTGTGTCTTCATTACATGATCATTAGTAGTAATTAGTGTCTATTTTGATTTTATCCCCAATTAAGTTATAGTCTATTTTTCTCATCATCAGCAAACATGAATAAAATAGTAGATCTTTTGAATAAGAGGCAATAAAATTTCGAGTTTTTAATAAGAAAAATTCTAATTAGTAACATGTGGTGGCAATGCTTTCTGTCTTCTGAATGAATGTTTGAACAGTGCATATGTCTTTTGAATTTGTTGTTTAAGACTGTTAAATATGTTGGCTCTTGAAAGAATGATGAACATGAGACATGTTATTGATAATCTGAAAAATCATAAAAATGATTCTTGAAGCAAGAAAAAGCAGCAAAGAACAAAGCTTGCAGAAAAAAAAAA
>NC_029788.2:124456892-124460081 GCF_000816755.2 Arachis ipaensis
GCCTAAGCGGCTAAATCAAGTTGTCCCTAACCATGTGCTTGTGGCGTGTAGGTGTCAAGTGAAAACTTTAGACTGAGCGGTTAAAGTCAAGGTCCAAAGCAAAAAGAAGAGTGTGCTTAAGAACCCTGGACACCTCTAGTTGGGGACTTTAGCAAAGCTGAGTCACAATCCAAAGGGTTCACCCAATTATGTGTCTGTGGCATTTATGTATCCAGTGGTAATACTGGAAAACAAAGTGCTTAGGGCCACAGCCAAGACTCATGAAATAGCTGTGTTCAAGAATCATCATACTAAAATAGGAGAATCAATAACACTATCTGAATTCTAAGTTCTTATAGATGCCAATCACTCTGAGCTTCAATGGATAAAGTGAGATGCCAAAACTGTTCGGAAGCAAAAAGCTACTAGCCCCGCTCATCTAATTGGAATCTGAGCTTCACTCAAAAACTCTGAGATATTATTGCTTCTCAACCTATTAGTCTTCTATTTTATTTGTCTAGTTGCTTGAGGACAAGCAACAGTTTAAGTTTGGTGTTGTGATGAGCGAATATTTTATACGCTTTTTGGGGTTAATTTCATATAGTTTTTAGTATGTTTTAGTTAGTTTTTAGTTTATTTTCGTTAGTTTTTAGGAAAAATTCATATTTCTGGACTTTACTATGAGTTGTGTGTTTTTCTATAATTTCAGGTATTTTTCTGGTTGAAATTGAGGGAGCTGAGCAAAAATCTGATTCAGGCTGAAAAAGGACTATTGATGCTGTTGGATTCTGACCTCCCTGCACTCAAAGTGGATTTTCTGGAGCTACATAACTCGAAATGGCATGCTTCCAATTGCGTTGGAAAGTAGACATCCTGGGCTTTCCAGCAATATATAATGGTCCATACTTTGCATAAGGATATACGACGTAAACTGGCGTTCAACGCCAGTTCTCTGCCCAATTCTGGCGTCCAGCGCCAGAAAAGGATCAAAAGCTGGAGTTGAACGCCCAAACTGGCACAAAAACTGGCGTTCAACTCCACAAATGGCCTCTGCACGTGAATTGCTTAAATCTCAACCCCAGCACACACCAAGTGGGCCCCAGAAGTGGATCTCTGCATCATCCATCATAGTTTACTCATTTTTTGTAAACCTAGGCTACTAGTTTAGTATTTAAACAACTTTTAGAGACTTATTTTGCATCTCATGACATTTTAGATCAAAACTTTGTACTCTTTGACGGCTTAAAGGATGTAGCCATTGACGACGGTGACCCCCTACATACAGCTTGCCATGGGAGGACGTGCATGCGTGAATCAGAAGACAGAGAAAAGCAGAGATTCAGAAGACAAAGCATCTCCAAAACTCCAACATATTCTCCATTACTGCATAACAAGTAACCTTTAATTTATGCTCTCTTGGTTATTCGCAATTCAACTGATAAACATAATTGACTTCCTGACTAAGATTTACAAGATAACCATAGATTGCTTCAAACCAACAATCTCCGTGGGATTCGACCCTTACTCACGTAAGGTATTACTTGGACGACCCAGTGCACTTGCTGGTAAGTGGTACGAGTTGTGAAAAGTGTGATTCACAATTTGTGCACCAGTTACTCTAGATGGTTTTGTTAAAGAGAGATTTTTTGATCTTGTGCATGTCACTAATACTTGTGCAACAACTTTAAAGAAAGAATTGATTTCTGTCCTTTCTCATTATAATCTCCAAGTTGAAAATATTAGGGGTCAATGGTATGATGGTGCTAGCAACATGCGGGGTGAGTGGAATGGTTTGCAAGCTTTGTTTCTTAAAGATTCTCCACAAGCATACTATGTGCATTGTTTTACTCATAGGTTACAATTAGCATTGGTGGCAGCTTCAAGAGAGATACTTCAAATTCATGAATTTTTTACTCAATTAAACTCTATTGTCATTATTGTTAGTGCTTCTTCAAAAAGACATGATCAATTACAAGAAGCTCAAGCAATTGAAAATGCAAACTTGGTTGCTCAAAATGAATTAGAAACAGGCAAAGGTGCGAATCAAATAAGCACTTTACAAAGAGTGGGGATACTCGATGGAGCTCTCACTTTAATTCTATTTGCAGTTTGGTAAAAATGTTTACTGTTACCAATATTGTTCTCAATAATATCATTGAAGACGGGACAACTTATGCACAAAAAACGTGAGGCTTATGGTGTTAGTAAAATATTATTGTCATTTGAATTTGTTTTCACTTTGCATTTGATGAAAGAGATTATGGGAATCACTAATGTTCTTTGCCAAGCACTGCAACAACAATCTCAAGATATTCTTAATACAATGCATATTATTTCTACATCAAAGTTACTTCTTCAACAATTAAGAGATGGTGGATGGTGCAATTTTCTTGCAAATGTTAAAGATTTTTGTGAAAAATATGAAATTGAAGTCCCTAATATGAATGCACAATATGTTTTTGGAAGAGGTCGATCTCGTCAACCAAGTGTGACAGTTGAGCATCATTATCGAATAGATGTATTCTTGGCAACAATTGACTCTCAAATACAAGAGTTGAATAGTAGATTTAATGAGCAAACAATAGAGCTTTTAACTTTGAGTTGTGCTTTGGATCCTAAGGACAATTTCCAATCATTTAATATTGAAGAAATTAGCAAGTTAGCAGAGAAGTTTTATCCCCTTGACTTTCCTTCTAATGAGCTAAATATTTTGAAATCTCAGTTGCAACATTATCAACATGATATACCAAATCATTTGAAAGGCATTGGTACACTTTCTGAATTGTGCAATAAGTTGCAAGAAACGAAAAAATCAAGAACTTATCACATGGTTGATAGATTAATACGTCTTGTTTTGACTCTACCAGTGTCTACAGCAACAACAGAAAGAGCTTTTTTAGCAATGAAAATTGTTAAGACAAGACTCCGAAGTAAGATGGCTGATGAATTTCTTGTAGACAATTTGGTCATCTATATAGAAAAAGAATTAGCAGCTATTTTCGACACAAATTCAATTATAGATGATTTTGAAAATAGAAAAAAAACGTCGAATAGCCTTTTCATGATACAAAACTGTAAGTAGTAATTTTTATATATTATTGTCTTACTTTGATTGAGATTATATATTTATTTTTTTTTAATTTTATCAATAGAAATAGTAATATAAAATATAACACCGTCCCCCTAAATAGTTAGCCTAGCTCCGCCCCT
>NC_029788.2:124460136-124470365 GCF_000816755.2 Arachis ipaensis
CAATTACCTGAACTAAACCAATCCGTTTTTAATCGGTTTGGTTTGGTTCGAATACACACAAAAAAAAATGCAAATCCAAACCAAACAGAACAAATTAAAATTCAATTGTTCGGTTCTCATTTGACCTTCAATTTCCTCTATAAATTAGACTTCTCATTAGGCTCACATTATTCATACATACATAGATACACTAGAAGAGTAAGAGAGATATAGTGTATTGACGAAAAAGTTCCAGAAATTTTCATTTTTGGTTTACTGCCCACCAACTCTCTTATGTGCTATCATATATGTTTTCTTTTCTGTTTTTTCTCGAATGAACCTCAATTAAACTAAGAAATTAACCGACATTACTTAAAGAATAAAAAGTTTGGTCAATACTTATCAACAGTATCAAGTGAACCACAATTAACACATAAATAAACTGAAAATAAATTAAGAAATAAACTGAAATTATTTAACGATGATAGCAGAGAAAATCAGAACTAATAAAGATATTTGTAAAATATTAGTGTTATTGGGAAGAAGAAGAAATATTGGTGTTATTGGTGATGACAATAACGAAAAATCTACGTGCGTGAATTTGGAAGAAAAAGAAAAGGAAAGAAGAGGAGAAGAAGGAAAGAAGAAAAACTTGCATGCGTGAATTTAAAAGAAAAAGAAAAAAAAGAGGAATAGAAGGAGAAAGAAACAAAAGAAGAAAAAAGAGGAAGAGGAAGAGAAAGAAATAGAGAAGGAGAAGAAAACGGAAGAAGAGGAAAAGAAAAAAGAAACGTGTGATTTGAAAAATTATTATAATAACTTTGTTAAATTTAGTTAAGTATTTTATTTGAACGTAGAGTTTTATTGATTTTTTTTATTATAACTATATATATAATTATAAATATTAAAATAAATAAAATAATTATAAATAAGTGTGCAATTTCTTGGGCTTTGGAGCACCCCCACGCCCCACCACTAAAAATGAATTATTGGGGAGCATTCTTATCTTAATGCCATGCTTTATTAATAGCGTTTTTCCATGTATAAATGAAAAAAAAAAAAACACACACACACAGAACAAGAACAAGAAGATGGAGATTAATCACAAAGTAGTTACCGAGAACACAACCATAGCTAATAGACCACATTGTTTGGTCCTAGCATTCCCAGCACAAGGTCACATAAATCCTATGATTCAATTCTCAAAGCTTTTGGTACATGAAGGAGTGAAAGTAACACTATGCACAGCCCGCTCCTTTATCAAGAAGTTGCAAAACTTGCCACCTTCCATGTCCCTTGAATCCATTTCTGATGGATTTGACGATGGTTTTGAAGGTATACCCCCCCGGATTTATATATCCAAGTTTTTGCAAGTGGGCCAACAAACCCTTATTGAGCTTCTTGAGAATCATGCTCAATTAGGGTACCCTGTGGATTGCATAATCTATGATTCATTCATGCCTTGGGCTCTTGATGTTGCAAAAAAACATGGTATAATTGGGGCTTCTTATCTTACTCAAAATATGGGTGTGAACAGTATATACTATCATGTTCAATTGGGTAAGATTAAGGTTCCTATTAGTGATGTGGATGAGATTTTGCTTCCTTCTATGCCCAAACTTCAAAAGTGGGACTTGCCTTCTTTCTTCTTCACATATGAGGAAGAACCCGCTCAGTTTAAGTTTCTTGTGGATCAGTTCTCCAACATTCAAAATGCTGATTGGGTTTTGTGCAATTCAATCTATGAGCTGGACAAAGAGGTACCAACTTTATTTTTTGTTTATTTCAATATATATTTTGTGAACGCCTAATTAAAAGGTTAGGGATGTATCCATGGATCTTAGTATTCACTTATATGTAGTGCGGGAAGGAAATTAAGTTAGCTCATGATTCAGTTTGATCTTGACTTGTTAACAATTTGATAAGTTGAATTCGTGAGCTGATAAATCTAGATTGAACTTAAAATTAAGCTCATAAATTAAATGAGTCAAGTTTGAGCTTTGATAATCTCGGTTCATTAATTCGTAAACTAATTCGATTATATATAATTTTGATGTAAGACATAAATAAAAAATTTATAATTTATTGATAGATAGACAATATATAAAATTAATTTTTTTAAATTTTTTTAAAATATATAAGTTATAATTTGTTGATATAGAATTATAGATTATGTTTCTATTATTTGAGCTAGCTCATGAGCTCAAAGAGTTTGAACTTAAGAAATATGCTCGATTATTAATAAAGTGAGCTGCGAGCCAAACTTAATTTTAGTGAGCCAAGTTTTAATTTGGTCTAGCTCAGTTCAGTTCGACTCACTTTCAACTCTAGTTATACGTTCATAATAGACAAAATTGATCTTTTTTATTATCAAATATTTTTTATTGATAAAAGAAATGTATGATCTGAATACCTTTAAGTATGTTTAAATGATTAACATTATTGAAATAGGACGAAAAATTTTAATTTTCACTCGAGAACTAAAATAAGATGAAATAATATAAGATATTTGGGATAAAAATATATAGAATATATTTCAAACCATAGAGATGATATGTGAAAAAATAAAACAGAACTTTACTCTTATAAATATAACTATGTACTTTCATCAAGATTATTATATTCACATCAATATATATGATTGATAAAATAATTAGAAAATGACGAGTCCATTATTTTTGAATCAATTAAGCCCAAACCAACGACAAATGCCGTCAATATGGCAGCATTTTCATAGTTTGCTGCGCAACCGCCACTGCATTTCTTGTAGCGGCAGTTAAGAACAGCCGCTCTCTGAACCCCTTTTTTTAGTGCATTTTCATTATGATAGTAAAACTAAATTGTATTTTATTATAATAAAGACGTTAAACATTATGGTATACATTTACGGTGTTACGATAATTATAAAGTATTGTTAAAATTAAAGTTATATTTTTTATAATAATTATTTTAGTAATATTTTTTAAAATATCATAATTATTGTAGTCAGTGTAGCATAGACATACTAGAATGACCCTTTTAGTTTTGCATCTAATATTTGTTCAATAATATTTGTTTTCAGATTGCTGAATGGACAACAAAGATTTGGCCAAAATTTAGATCTGTAGGTCCAAACATACCATCTATGATCTTAGATAACCGGATTAAAGATGACCAAGATTATGAAGTTGCACAATTCAAGCGTGAAGATTGCATAGAATGGCTAGACAACAAGCCAAAGGGGTCAGTTATTTATGTTTCATTTGGAAGTATGGTTCCCCTTAACGAGGAACAAATGGGAGAAATTGCTTATGCTTTGAGAGATAGTAATCATTATTTTTTGTGGGTGGTTAGAGCTTCTGAAGAGAATAAACTACCAAAAGATTTTGAAAAAATATCGGAAAAGGGTTTGATAGTAACATGGTGTTCTCAACTAAAAGTTCTACAACATGAAGCTATAGCATGTTTTGTAACACATTGTGGTTGGAACTCTACATTAGAAACATTGAGTTTAGGAGTTCCAACTATTGCGATGCCACAGTGGTCAGATCAAGCCACAAATGCAAAGTACATTGTTGATGTTTGGAAAGTTGGAATTAGAGCTCCATTTGATGATGATAAGAAGAAAATTGTGAGAAGAGAAGCATTGAAAAAGTGCATCATGGAAATGGTGGATGGTGAACAGGGTAAAGAGATAAAGAAAAATGCAACCCAGTTGAAGAAATTGATTTTGGAAGCTGCTAGTGTTGGGGGAAGTTCTCATCGAAACATTTTAGAATTTAATATTTAAATATATAATATACAAATTATGTATTGTTTTCTCTTTAAAATTTTAAAAAATATTCTAAAATCTAATAATTGAGTATTATATTAAAGTTTGGTCTATATCTAAAAAAATTACGACCACATGCCCCGGATTAGAAATTAGTCCTTGATCACCATTATATTCTTTAATTTCCATCACTTTATAATAACGCTGGTCCGGTTTCTGCTTTTATTAGTTTATATATTTGCATGACAATATGATTCAAGCAGTGATATCGTAATTAATTTACAAAATGTTTGGGAACGAGGAATTAAAAGAAGGCATAATTGCTGAATTGTATTCAAGATAAGAGAGTTTTGACATAATGAAAAATTTATTACCTGAGTCTTCCTAAATTTTGATCAGAGTCTCGTGTTGATAACGTGTTGTAAAATAAATAAATAAATAAAAAAGATATAATAAATATAAAATAAAAAAATATAAATAGAAGACTCTAATATTTTTATATTTATTAATATAATTATCTCATTATAATAATAGAAGTAATTCATATATTTACTAATATTATATATATTGCAACTTAAGATTCACAGAGAGTGAGAAAATTTGATATATTATTCTAGTGTAGTTTTTGTCTGAGACATAGCCTTCTATTTATATGCGTACAGAAAGTAATATTTTTAACTTTATTAAAGTAATTCTCTTTTGAGAATGGATATCCACGTAATGATCCTTATCACAACACTTCTTTATAGATGTCCATTTAGGATTATGCCTCGTTAAAACCTTATTAAAGAAAAATCCAATGAAAAAAAAATTTAGTGAAGGGAAAAGAGTACAAAATTCTTTGCAATTGGGATTGCCTTATTATAAACCTTGTCAAGAAAATTCCGATGAGAAAAAAACTTATCAAGAAAAAAAGAGTACAGCCTCCCATTCTTATCACCATTATTTAATATTTCGAAATCGGCGCATCCCAATCTGATGTACCAATCTTTTAAAGGAAGATTTTGGAAGTGACTTTGTAAATAAATCTGCTAGATTATCGCTTGAGCGGATCTGTTGGACATCAATTGTTCCTTGATTTTGAAGATCATGAGTAAAGAAGAATTTGGGAGAAATATGTTTCGTCCTATCACCTTTGATGTATCTATCCTTAAGTTGAGCAATGCATGTTGTATTATCTTCAAGCAGGATAGTTTGAGCTATCTTATGATCAATTAGTCCACATGATAACAGAATATATTGGATCAAACTCCTGAGCTAAAAATACTTGCGACTTGCTTCATGAATCGCTACTATTTCAGCATAATTAAAAGATGTTGCTACTATCGTCTGTTTTGTGGATCTCCATGATATAGCTGTATCACCATATGTGAACAGGTATCCTGTTTGAGATCTCCCTTTGTGTGGGTCAGACAAATATCATGCATCTGCATAGCCAATTAGTTATGACTTGGATCCATATAGATAAAACAAGCACATGTCAACTGTTCCATAAAGATATCGAAAGATTTGTTTGATTTCATTCCAATGTCTTCTAGTTAGAGAGGAATTATACCTTGCTAGTAAGTTCACAGCAAATGATATATCGGGTCGTGTATTATTAGCAAAATACATTAGTACTCCAATGAAATTAAGATATGGTACTTCAAAACCAAGGATATCTTCATTTTCTTCTTTAAGACGGAATTGATATTTTTTCACATCCAAAGATCTTACGATCATTGGGGTACTTAATGATGTGACTTATCCATATAAAATCTCTACAAGATCTTTTCTCTGTATGTTATTTGATGAATAAAGATTTTATTTTTTGTATGCTCGATCTGTAGGTTAAGACAAAATTTAGTCTTTTCAAGATCTTTCATTTTAAATTCTTCTTTTAGAGCTTGTATAATTGTTGGAATCTCTTTAGAGGGTTCTAATGATATTTAGATCATTAACGTACACAACAATTATAATGAATCTAGATGCAAATTTCTTTATGAAAACACATGGGCAGATATCATCATTCTTAAATCCGTTTTTGGCCAAATACTCAGTAAGACGATTATACTACATTTGTCAAGATTGTTTTAGATCATATAAAGATCTTTGCAATTTTACTAAGTATAACCCCTGCGAATATTCATGGCATGATTTAGATATCTTTAGTCATTTAGGGACTTTCATATAGATATCACGATCTAATGATCCGTATGAATAGGTTGTTACCACATCCATTAAACGCATATGTTATTTATGGTATGCAGATAAACTGACCAAATAACACAATATTATTGCATCCACTACAGGAGAATATGTTTCTTCATAATTTATACCGAGCCTTTGTGAAAAACCTTGTGCCACAAGTCGAGCTTTATAACGTACAACTTCATTTTTCTCATTTCATTTTCTCACAAATACCCATCTGTATCCAACATGTTTTACATCTTTTGGTGTACGGACTACAGGTCCAAAAACTTCCGTTTTGCAAGTGAGTCTAACTCAGTCTTCATAACTTCCTCCCCTTTTGGCCAATCATTCATTTGTCCACATTCTTTGACTGTTCTTGGCTCAATATCCTTAATTTCATGCATGATATTTAATGTCATATTATATGCAAATATTTTATCGACAATTGTCTTATTTCGGTCTCATTTTTCTCCTGTAAAGACATAATTTATTGAGGTCTCGTCATTTTCACAAATTTCAGGTACCTGAACATCTTTTGGCATCAAAACTATATCAGAATTTTGGACAACTGCAAGTGTCTTTACTATGTCTTTATCTTTTTCAACAGGAATAGTATTTAACTCTTTTCTTTTTCGAGAATTTTTATCCTTGGAACCGATAGGTGTATCACGTTTCTACATAAATTTGTTTTAGTGGCCACTTGTCTAACTGGGACATCAATTCGAATTGAGACATTTTCAGCTGGTATATAAGATTTGGTTATTCTCTTTGTATCAGAAAATGCATTAGGCAATGCATTTGTTATTCTTTGCAAATGTACAATCTTTTGAACTTCTAGTTCACATTGCTCTTATAGAGGATCTAAATGCATCAAGGATGATGCATTCTAATTAAATTCCTTTTTAGGAAGCTTATTCTCTCCCCCTAATGTTGGAAATTTTGATTCATCAAAATATCAATCTGCAAATCGGACTTTAAATACATCTCCAGTTTGTATCTCAAGATACCTCACTAGAGAGTGAATCATATCCAACATATATCCCCAATTTTTTTTTTGGGTTCTATTTTGGTGCGAGAAGCTGGTGCAATGGGAACATATATCGCACATCCGAATATTTTTAAATGAAAAATATTTGGCTACTGGCCAAAAGCTAATTGTATAGGAGAGAACTGATAGTAACTTGTTGGCCTCAAACGCATAAGTGCTGCGGCATATAAAATAGCATGCCTCCAAATCGAGGTTGGGAGATTTGTTCTCATAAGTAAAGGTCTAGCAATTAATTGGAGGCATTTAATAAGTGATTATGCTAATTCATTTTGTGTGTGAACATGAGCTACTGGATGTTCAACGCTTATTCCATTAGCTATACAATAAGCATCAAAGGCTTGGGAAGTAAATTCACCAACATTATCAAGACGAATTGCTTTGATTGAATTTTCTGAAAATTGTGTTTTTAATCGGATAATTTGAGCAAGTAATCTCGCAAATGCCAAGTTGCGAGAAAACAATAAGCACACATGTGACCATCTCGAAGATGCATCTATCAGGATCATAAAATATCTAAAAGATTCACATGGTGGATGAATAGGTCCACATATATCGCCTTGAATCCTTTATAAGAATTCAAGTGACTCAAATCCAACCTTTACTGGTGATAGCCTTAAAATTATCTTTCCTTGAAAACATACAGCACAACAAAATTCAATAGATTTAAGAATCTTTTGATTCTTTAGTGAATGTCCATGAGAGTTTTCAATAATTTTTTACATCATTGTTGTTCCAGGATGACCCAGTCGATCATGTCAAGTTATAAATTCATTTATGCTAGTAAACTTATGGTTTACAATGGCATGTGATTCAATTGCACTAATTTTAGTATAATATAATTCAGATGAAAGTGAGGGTAACTTTTATAATATAACATTTTTATTTGAATTATGAGTCGTGATATATAAGTACTCATGATTTTTCTCATTCATTGTTTCAATATGATATCTATTTTGGCGAATATTTTTAAAACTTAACAAGTTTCTTAGAGACTTAATAGACAATAGTGCTTTATTTATTATGAATTTTGATCCTCCGAGAAACAAAATTATAGCTCTTCTGGAGCCTTCTATCATATTGCTTGAGCCAATATTAATATTTAACATATTCTTTTGGTACAAGATGTGTAAAATATATATTATTTTTAAGAATGGTACGTGAACTTGTAGTATTCGCAAGACAAACATTTTCACTATATATCCTTACTATTTTCTTCAAAGACAAATAATAATAATAAAATGAGTAAAAATATATGCACATTAAAATTATTTTCTTGATTGAAATCGTTCTTTTAAGAAGTACTGTACATAATATCATATACTAAAAAATTTTATTATTATTATTTTAGAACTTGGCATATTTAATAATTTTAAAATTCATAAACATAAATATTTTATTAAATATTATTTATATACATCATATTTGAAATTCAAATACATAGGAAATAAATTTAATAATTTTTTTACATTATTTATTTACATGAGTACTTAACAATCCCACATATTAAATTATTCCATCATTGATTAAATGACTAATATTTCTTTCAAAATTTTCAAAAAAATCAGATATTTCATAATGAGTGGTGTAATTTTCAGCAAAATCATTTGAAACGAAATTTGTCTCCTTTCCTTTGTCGTCCTTTTTCAAAGATACTTGATAAATATCAATTATGTGCCTTGGGGTACGACAGGTACACGACCAATGATACTTTCCACCACAACGAAAATATTTGTCCTCTGTTGATTTATTTTATCCATTGTTTCTTTCTTTATCCCACTTCTAGTGAGATTCTTTCTTATGAACATAATTTTTCTTGTTACCAAAATCTTGTCATTTACCTTTTATGGGGTAATGATTTTCCGTATTTGTTTCAGAAAATGGGGCAGCGTCAGCTAGGTGCGTTTCATGATTTTTTAAAAGCAACCCATTGTTGCGTTCAGCAACAAGAAGGCAAAAAATTAGCTCAAAATATTTTTTTAATTCTTTTTCTCGATACTACTACTACTACAGGAGCACATTCGAAGGATGAAAGGTTGAGAAAACTTTTTCTAACATGTCATTATTAGTTATCTTTTCTCCACATAATTTTATTTGTGAGGTAATTCGAAACATTGCTGAATTGTATTCAAGATAAGAGAGTTTTGACATAATGAAAAATTTATTACCTGAGTCTTCCTAAATTTTGATCAGAGTCTCGTGTTGATAACGTGTTGTAAAATAAATAAATAAATAAAAAAGATATAATAAATATAAAATAAAAAAATATAAATAGAAGACTCTAGTATTGATATTCACTAATATAATTATCTCACTATAATAATAGAAGTAACTCATATATTTATTAATATTATATATATTAGTAACGTATGAAAGAGAGAGGAGAAATGTTAGGCAATATAAAGAGAGAGAGAGAATTATCATTGATTGTTTTTTGTGTATCTTATTTTAGAACAAACCCCTTATTTATATACATACAAGGGTCATATTTTTAACTCTCAATTAAATATATTCTTTCTTGAGAATGCTGGCGCCCATCATAAATGGGCATCTACCTTGCCATTTTTATCACAACACTTCCTTTTGGATGTCAATTTAGGATTATACCTCATTAAAACCTTACTAAAGAAAAATCCAATGAGAAAAAAAAACTTTAGTGAAGGAAAAAGAGTACAATATCCTTTGGGGACTACCTCATTAAAAACCTTCTCAAGAAAAATCCAATGGGAAAAAACCTGATCAAGGAAAAAAGAGTACAGTCTTCCCTTCTTGCCGATATTATTTTATATCTCGAAATTGACGCATCCCAATCTGATGTACTAGTATTATATAAATTGCAACTTAAAATTCACATAGAGATATAAAAAGAGAAAAAATTTTATATATTATTATAGTGTAATTTTTGTCTAAGGCTTAATCTCCTATTTATATGTGTACGAAAAGTAACATTTTCAATTTTATTAAATTCTTTCTCTTTTAAAAATGGACATCCACGTAATAGTCCCTGTCACAACAATATTCATTGTATGTCTATTGTGGTTAATTTTGTGGCCTGAAACCTTCGTCGGTTTAAAAATGATAGATGTCTATTTAAATTTATTATTTTTATTTTTTTTAAAGTTAGAAGTGAGACTTAAATTTACGATCTCTAAGTGAGTATGAAAAGACTATGTCATTTGAGTTATAACTTATTGACATTTATTATTTTTAGTTATTAATTAATTATTAATGTTTAATAATATAAGATAAAACATATAATTAAATTATTAAATTAAAAAAATT
>NC_029788.2:124470376-124471439 GCF_000816755.2 Arachis ipaensis
ATCATTTTAAAAGACATTAAAAATTATCATATTAAGAGATATTATAACTTTTACTTCCATATAAAAAAAAGTTTTTTTTACGCATACATCCAAGAGTTGTTGATATTAAAGTTACTGTGGGGCAGCTGATGATAGATCACTTCAATCATGATTCTCTTTTACATTTATCGAGAGATGATTCCTTTAAAAACTTAATTATATGATTGTTTTATATTTGTTACTTTTTTTAATTGGATGTAGTTAGTGCGTATCTCTAGAATACATGTTAAAATTCTCTGAGTCTTTTTGTTTGTTGCGGCGTCTGATTTTGGAATAAAAAATTATATATTTTTGTTTTTCCAAAAAAACATTCTTTTCATTTTTAGGATAATTTACATAAATAAATTGTTTCCTACTCAAATTTACATAATTACATTGTTTTAAATATGAAAACGCAATACATTATTTCATATATTTATAGAAATTGCTACTGTCAGTAGCGGTTTACCAAAACACATAATCCGTTATAGCCAACAACAGATTACATGTGAATGGGAAAACACAGAAACCGCTAGAAGCTGTCACGGTTTCTGTTTATTTATGTTTGGTCATAAACCGCTACTAGCAGTAACGATTTATGTGTATTGGGACATATGCGTAAATCGCTGGAAGCAGCAGCGGTTTACGCACGTGTCTCAATACACATCCAGTAGCGGTTTATGGCCAAGCGCATCAACAAACAAAAACCGCGACAGCTTCTAGCAGTTTTTGTGTTTTCCGATTCACATATAATTCGCTGCTGGTTATAGCGAATTATGTGTTTCGGTAAACCGCTACTGACAGTAATAGTTTCTATAAATATATAAAACAATGTATTTATGTCTTTATATTTGAAACAATACAATTACATAAATTTGAGAGACAAACAATTTATTTATGTAAATTATCCTCATTTTTATCTCTTTTATTCTGTTTGTATTTTTGTCAAGAAACGACTACCCGCGACCATTTTCTTTTGAAAATCTGAGCCAAGAAAATTATTAATTGTTTACTGCAGCCGGTTAATTTTTTTTTATGAAATTGG
>NC_029788.2:124471502-124480254 GCF_000816755.2 Arachis ipaensis
GTGAGATAAGAACGAAAAAAATAAAACAAAATATACTAAGAATATTCCGGGCGTCAGTGCTTACGTCTTCAATGAAGACAGTGATACAGTTCACGTGCTTTTGGGTTTTGAATTTTGACCACACAGCATGAGGGATTTTCCGAATCTAATTTCTCCTTAAACAGGACAATAATATGATACAGCTCACAAGCCATCATGTCCTTTCAGTGTTTCTCTTTGTAGATAATTGCTTTTAATATATCTTTCTGAAAGCAAGTGTGTAATGGAACTTTTTTTTTTAATATTGTATTATTAGAGGTGAAATTTTTTATTATGAATTAAACTGTGTTAAATATTATTATGGTATTATGTATAAAATGTCAGTGACGTTTTGTGTTTTTTTATTAAAATAATATTTTTTAATAAAACGTCAACTTTTTATGATTAAAAAAATTTTTTTATTGTAAAATATTAGTGATATTTTGTGCTACTACTATAACGATGTAAAACATTAAAATAATCAAATATTTTTGTATTTTACATTAAAATTATTCATATATAAAAATTTTAGCCGTGTGTAATGGTTATAAAATTTAGGATAGTATATAATTAATGGAATAATGGAAAAACAAATAAAAAGGATAAAAGTTCAAGGAGAAATTAAAGGCTTTAATTTACATTTTTACATTTTATATATGCTAATATTTAATTTCTATTAAAAGACAACTCCACTTTACTAATTGTGTAGAATAAAGAATTGTCACAAATCAATTAAGAAATTGAGAAACCAAAAAACTGAAAAAGTATATTTTGCTTACATAGTAATAGTGCTATATAACGAAGGAAATATTCAAATTGATTTACAAAAAATTTTAGATAAGATATTTTAGTTTTAAATAAATTTATATTTTAGGGTAAAGTATATTTTTTGTCCCTAAAGTTTGACAAAAGTTTCAAAAATACCCCTAAGTTTTATTTTATTTCAATTTTGTCCCAAAAGTTTTCGATTTGCATCAAATATACTCTCGACGGCTAAATTTTCAAAAAATTTAAGACCAATTTAACAATAATGTATGAAAATTATGCTTGATTTATTTGTGTTGAAGGTTGTTCTTATGAAATTGTTGTTGAATTGGTCATAAATTTTTTGAAAAATTAGCTATAAGGGATATATTTGATGCAAATCGAAAACTTTTGGGACAAAATTGAAACAAAATAAAACTTAGGGATATTTTTGAAACTTTTATCAAACTTCAGGGACAAAAAATATACTTTACCCTAAATTTTATTATAAGACAATTAGATTCACTACAAGAAAAACATTGAATATCATCAGATTTAGCGTCGGTTTTATTGATAGTTCAGGTGTCAAATTCGCCAGGTCAAATGATTACTGGTGGATTTCTGTTTTCGACGACAAATTTGCCGATAATAATTGGAAGAAAAACGAGAAAAATAGGTGCGGAATTTAATGTGGAATTTACCAACGGATTTTTCCGCCAATAAACCCAATTAGTGGAACGCTGCATTTTAGTGACCCACAATGCGTTACCGTCGGATTTATCCACCGGTAAATCTGACGGTAAACTTGCCCTAAATTCAAAATGTGAACCTTCTACCCTTATTTTCAAAACACACACTCTCTCTCTCTAACCTTCTCCTCTCTCTTTCTCTCTTTTCTCTCTACCGCCGACAGCCCCTCCAACCACTCTCCACCACCGTCGGCTACCTACATTCTTCTCCAAAAACTTTACGGACTCGCCTTGATCCTATTTCGTTGCCTGAAATGGAACTTCTCCCTCTGTCTCCGCCACTGTTAGTTGGTGCCACCGCTGCTACTGCTGTTGTCGGAGTTGCGTCTCTCCTCCCTCCTCTAGTTAGGTTGCTGATGTATGCGCATCTTTAGTAGTTTTTAGTTGTTATTTCTTTAAATAGTAGTAGTTATTTAGTGTTTTTATTAGGAATTTCATATTTTTAATCTATGTTCTTAACATTTCTTTCCTTAAATTCAAGTAGATACTTTTATTGCTTTAATTGATAGACTTTTGGTGCCTTGATCAATGCTCTTTGGAGTTGTTTTGTGCTTTGATAAGTGCAGAAAATAAAACAAAAATTAAAAGAACAAAGGAGGAAGTTAAAGACACACTTTAGAAGAAAGGACATACTTTGAAAGTCAAGGACACATTTTGGTCAAAAGACCAAAATCAATACTAGAAGCTTTGCCGTCCAACGTAGAAGTGCTGGTGTCCACGGCAATCGTGCGTACGCATGCCTCATGCGTACGCACAATTGTCCAAATAAGCGAAAACGTGCGTACGCATGCTCTCATGCGTACGCACAAGTGGTGAGTTTTGCAAAGTCATGTGTATGCATGATCCCCGTTTCACGTCCCACGCTAATTTTGTGACGCCCCACACCATGAAGCAAATCCGAAGCACAATTTGGGCCATGAGTTAAATCAATGTTGTAGGCGTTCCACGCCCCTTACTTGGCGTGCCACGACAAGTAAACAGAGGGCCATTCAACTTGATTTCGTGCTACTTAATTGCTCATCCTTAGCCCGACTTCCAACACTTCAATTTTTTTCTCATTCATTCCTCAATTCTCCAAGGATCAAAATAGTGGATCAAACCCAAAAATTCAATTTCATTTGAATTTGTGATTTAGATAGGTTATAGTAAAGGATTAATCTGAGAGCAAAGAGAGGGACTTTATTCCCACACATCTCACTCTCGGATCTCTTCCTCCACTCTTCTCCTCTTCTTATCTTTCATATTTTGTAAAGTCATGAGTGGCTAACTCCCTTTTCATTGGGAGAAAAGAGCACTATTAAATTTAATGGATCAATTGTGATTTACTCTTTATCTTCAATTCATCTTTTATTTGCTTCTTTAGAAAGAATCTTCGTTTTTATTACAAAAATTCAAAATATATTGAAAGATAGTTTGAATCTCACTTGAATTCTATGAAAACTTGAAAGAGGGATAATAGAATTGAGCTTGAAGATTTTTATCCCAATTTGATGAATTTGAATTTGGGATTGATATGTGACATGTAATCAACCTATAACTTGATTCATGAAATTGTGTGGCTCTAAATCAGAGGCTAATTTTCATCTCTATTCATGAGCAATTAGATCAAGACATTGGTAATAATTGATCAAGTTAAGAGAGATTGAATTACCAAGACATTGAAATTTAATCACTTATGATTTGCCAAGAAATCAATGGCTGCATAATTGAAAAGGAGATGAAAGCTATTTGATCCAAAATATTCAATATCTCTGCACCCCAATGATCTTTTCTTATTATTTTATTCCCTTTCTTTATTAATTACTTTCAATTAATGCTCATTTACATTGCTTTCTTTACATTCTTGCATTTTACTTTTTTTGTAATTTACTTTTTCAGTACTTACTTTTTTGCAATTTAAATTCCAAGTTATTTACGTTCCTGTCATTTACATTCCTATCACTTTATTGTTTTTTTTAATTCAAGTTATTAAAGCTCCACTTTATAATTTTTGCTCATCATCCCAATATGAATTGCCTGACTAGATTATTCAATCAACCATTGCTTGTTTAATTCTTTAATCCTCGTGGGATCGATACTCACTCATCGTGAATTTATTACTTGGTACGACTCGATGCACTTGCCGGTAGTTATGCGAGATTGTAAAATTCCGTATCAGTTGCCCTCATTCTTCTTCCTATTTCATCGTCGTTTTACTTCATTATAAATAAAAAAATCCTAACTCCTTTTTGGACTGACCTAACTCTCATAATAAATTTCACATTAGTGTTCTTTTTTTGGTTGCCCACGGTATCCCTCAACCCGACAGGCCAAGGACTAATCCATCGCGGATCAGAGCTCCATTTAAAAGTCTGCCGCTGGCCAATGGGTTGTTGCATGCACAAGGTGGGATTCGAACCCCCGACACTTGCTTAAGCGGACGAGTGAGCTGACCACTCGACCAACTCAAGTTGGTTTCACATTAGTGTTCTTATTCATTAGCAAAAAATTATTTTAAGTAAGCTGTTTGTGTGATGTGATTTTTTGGGCAGCTCATCATTGTAATATTAACTATTTGCTTATTAGATTATTTTAATTTAGCTTTTTGTTAAGTTCTTTTGGTTTGTTTTTAAATGTCGTCTAAGTATTGTTGAATTAAATATTGAACTATATGTTGAAGATGAAGATATTGGTGGGTTGTGATATGTTCATATGTATGTAATAATATTGAATATGTTATTTTTTTTAGTTGAATTGACAATTGAAGTTTTGGACATGAAAAGATATATGAATGATTTCTTATTGCTATTGAATTATGTCATTTATGTGAAAAAATTAAATTGATATTATTTTGCTGATGGAGTTAAATAAATTATTGATCATTTATTTTTATTCATACTATTTTGAGAAAGGTTTAAGTTATTTTAGTTTGGAATTCAAAAAATGAAAATTCATCCAATTCAGATCAATAAATTAAATGAATCGACAAATATGAGCTTGTTACCTTTTTTTTAAATGACATAAGTTACTGTTATTGCTATAGTGATTAACATTGAGCATCAATTTGTTCCACATTTGCAGGTGGTCACCATTGGATTTTGAAACACTACTTAATTAGTAACTCCCTCATTTGTAGAAGACCAATTGCCTATGAGTAATAATATAATATCACAAAGTTAATAAATTAGATATAGGATAAAGAATTAAATAAAAAATACATGATGTTTTATTTTAACCCTCTTACATATAGTTTATACTAATATTTAATAGAGAATGAGCTAATGAGAGAAATGAAGCTTTGTTTAGTTTGAGAGAAATAAAATGAAAGTTTTTTTCTTTTGTTTTTTATATTAGAATACAAGTGTAATTTAATGATCTTATTTAGGTGTTAAGATTGCAAAAAAAATGCTATCATCTAATAAAGAAATATTATCATTCAATTTTTTTTTTAAATTTAAACTTTAAATTTACAGTCGAATTTATTGGGAGATTAATCTGACAGCAACAAATTCAAAAATTTTGCCAAATAAAAATTTATATCCACCGCTAAATTTGTCGGTAATTAGTGACGGCAAAAAAAATCTACTGGTAAAATTTATACCTTTGGATTTATTCTGGTGCTAAATTTGACAGTAAATATATTACGTCAAATTTTTTTGGTAAATTCACCGGTAAATACGACGATTTTCTTGTAATAATTTTAAAAATATTTCTATAAGATGAATTATTCCCCTCTTCAAAATAATAGAAAGACTAATTTGTCCAATAAAATTAATTTTTGAGAACTTTTAAACAATACAAATTTATAATTATTTAGTGATTAAGATTTTAACAACGACTAAAATTGATCTTTATTCTAATAATTTCTTATAGTGTAGAGATTAAAATATTTAATCTAAAAATTTTTTAGGGCCAATTTAAATATTTATTCATTATAAGATTACGAACAACAACTAACACACAAAAAAACAATATTGCGAACAACCAGATCATGCAGTTATAAAGGCCGGGAGGAACAAATTGTGATCAAGTTACCTCCAATTTATTAGGCGTGTAACTTTCTTCTTTAATACTTTTCTTTTTCTGAGAAAAGAAATATTACTTATAAAATGTTTTAGAATGACATTAGCATACAATAATACAATCTTGTTTGAAGATAATTAAAATCAACCAAACAAAATTGCACATTGAAAGTTTAAATAAATATTACATATTCAAGATTCATATTGGCAAACTATTGGATGATTCTCCAAATTTATGCATAATAATAATATTATTATATTAAAACCAATTACATTATTAACACAAAATATGAAAGTAACAAGTAGTATTATTGATGATTAAGAAGAGTAGTAAATGCTACTTTAATTTAGGGCTTACAACTTTTTGAGGCAAAAAACAAAGCATTAACAAATTCTATAATATTTTTACGAGAACTTCCATTTCCATCATCAATATCATCACTAACAGCTCTTGTAACCAAAGCCTTGCATTCTATGGCATTCTTCATTATCTCTTTCCGTTTCTCACTCTCCATCATTTCCTTTATGCAACACTTCAATACTTGTTTTCTCACAATATTTTTCTCATCAATTGGAACTCTAATTCCAACGTTCCAAACATCAACAATGTACTTTGCATTTTATGGCTTGATCTGACCATTGTGGCATTGCAATAATTGGAACTCCTAAGCTTAAAGCTTCCAATGTAGAGTTCCAACCACAATAATTGGAACTATTTTAGTCAAACTCATTGTTTTCAATTGGACAAAAAATTTTAAAAAATGTGACAGAAATACTTATATATTTTATTTTTGTAAAATTCAGATACTTGATATGTAATAAAATTTCTTAGAAACGAAACGAAATTCCTTAAGACCTATTTGTGAATATATTCAAAACTAGTTAAAAAAACAAAGTGTTCAATTTAAAAATTAATTTAAATATTTACTCTTTAAATTATTATCTGGCATTAAATATTCTTGAATTTTACATAATGTAATACTGATTTCCTTTATAAGTAACAGCCAAGAACATCAATATAAGAAATATAAAAATAATTACAAATCAAGAGATATTATATCATCACCTAGTATATATTCTTATAAGTGAAAGCATAGCCATTTAATAATTTGATTTTACTAGGAAATCGACTTTCTTTTGATTAATAATTAGTAAAAAAAAGTTAATAAAAAAGAATAAATATTTCAGTTGCATTGTTACTGTGAAGAAAAAATTAAACACAAAAAATGTTAATTTCCAATAATTTTCTTTAATCCTTTACCCCCTAAAATTTAAGTACGTACTTAATACTATATATATTTGTATGTATATTTAAGACTTCATACCTGTTTGTCCAGCTCATAGACTGTGTTGCAAAGAACCCAATCAGCTTTGTCAATGTTGGAAAATTGACCCACCAACAAAATGTGAAGCACAACTGCATCTTCATATTCACATGTGAGGCAGAAAGAAGGCATGACACAAAGTTGAAGTTTAGGCATAGAAGGAACTGAAATTTCACTCTCAATTAGAGCCTAGAGGAACCCTAATCTTTCTCAACTTAACATGATAATATATGCTATTCACAGCCATATTTTGAGTGAAGTAAGAAACACCAACTATGCCAAATTTTTGGGCAACATCTAATGCCCATGATAACATTGAATCATATATAACAAGAGACACGTCGAATAGCGGCGGTTCTTTTAGCGATTTGCGGTGGTTTTTAACCGCCGCGAAACGAAATTGCAGCGGTTCCACAAGCGTTGCCTATTAGGGGTGGAGATTTGATTTTGCGGCGGTTTTGAAAAACCGCTAGCACAACCGCAGCAAATCAGATAATTGATTTTGCGACGGTTACAAAACTGCCGCTATTCTGTTAGCAGATTTAAAAAAAGCATTGCGGCGGTTTAAAACCGCCACAAATCTATGTAGAATTTTTTTAAAAAAATGAGACAGTTTTGAACTGTCTCAATTTCATACCTGGGCTTATAAAAAAATTGAATAACGGGAGGAATTAATTATGTACTCTATTTGCATTTGTAACAGCATATTGGTCCACCTGTAAGTGAATCTATATACACTTTATTTGCATTTGTAAACAAAAAACAAGAATGCAGTGCATTTATGTGTAGTACACAAGAGTTACATGAATTCACATGAGAGAGAGAGAGAGAGAGAGAGAGAGAGAGAGACTCCGGAACACACGGTTTCGTCTGTTATAGCACGATCGCCCACTAGACCCGACAATGTCTATAGTGGGCGATCGTGCTATAACAGGCGAAACCGTGTGTTCCGGAGTACCAAAACAGAAACTGCTATCCCTACTATTGGCTTCGGGGGGTGTGAGTGAGCAGTTTTGCGCAGTACGATCCCTCTCCATAGGTGTGGGAATATTCCGTACGAAGCAAGGGGAGAGGTTGGCTACACCCTGGAATGATATGTGGGGGGATTCCCTCAGGTCGCAGGAGCGACCGTGTAGCTAGGCCCAAGACCTAGACTATGGTAGATATTGTCGGGTCTAGTGAGCGATCGTGCTATAACAGGCGAAACCGTGTGTTCTGGAGTGCCAAAACGGAAACTACTATCCCTACTATCGACTTCGGGGGGTGTGAGTGAGCAGTTTTGCGCAGTACGATCCCTCTCCATAGGTGTGGAAATATTCCGTACGAAGCAAGGGGAGGGGTTGGTTACACCCGGAATGTTAAATGTTCATGAATGAGAAAAACCGTTTTTATAACGTTACACTAAACTCTAAATTACTTCACAAAAGGGGAAAAAGTCAGGTAACGCCTAGACACCCAACTAAAAGAAGAGTTCTTTTGGCTTCTTGCTCTTTTTTCCCTTAGTAGTTGTCGTTTATGACGACTGCGATAACTCCTAAGTGGTCTATTTCCAGGTTTATGACAAGGACGACGAGGTGGTTATATATATATATATAAACGTTTGAAGAATATATCAAACATAAACTAAATGAAACATTATAAGTCTTTACGTTGAATCTATGATTAAACAAATGTTATACATCTGTTGAAACGTTAATAATGTTTCTTAAAAATTCTACAGAGGAGACTTAAACGGAAGTTTTACAATACGGGAGTAATAGATTTCGTTAGGAAAACTATATCTTTGGTCCACGGAAGTTTTACAATACGGGAGTAATAGATTTCGTTAGGAAAACTATATCTTTGGTCCACCTTAGTAACGAGAAGAACTACTTCGAACGATACTTTTTCAATAGAGAGAGAGAGAGAGAGAGAG
>NC_029788.2:124480279-124493816 GCF_000816755.2 Arachis ipaensis
GAGGCCTTGTGTGCCAAAGCAGACAATATCGTGCTAGCGGGTGATCTGGGCTGTTACAGATATCACCCGCTAGCACGATATTGTCCGCTTTGGCACACAAGGCCTCATGGTTTTGTCTTTGACGATAGGGATGATAACCGAAGCCCCCCACACTCACTCGTCAAAACGCGTCATGCTAGGGAGAGGTATCCACACCCTTATAAGGCATGCTTCGTTCCCCTCCCCAACCGACGTGGGCCTTACAATCCACCCCCCTAAGGGAGTCCAGCGTCCTCGCTGGCACATCGATCCGGGTTCTGACTCTGATACCATCTGTAACAGCCCAGATCATCCGCTAGCACGATATTGTCCGCTTTGGCACACAAGGCCTCACGGTTTTGCCTTTGACGATAGGGATGATAGCTGAAGCCCCCCACACTCACTCGTCAAACGCGTCATGCTAGGGAGAGGTATCCACACCCTTATAAGGCATGCTTCGTTCCCCTCCCCAACCGATGTGGGCCTTACAATCCACCCCCCTAAGGGAGTCTAGCGTCCTCGCTGGCACATCGATCCGGGTTCTGGCTCTGATACCATCTGTAACAGCCCAGACCACCCGCTAGCACGATATTGTTCGCTTTGGCACACAAAGCCTCACAGTTTTGTCTTTGACGATAGGGATGATAGCCGAAGCCCCCCACACTCAATCGTCAAAACGCGTCATGCTAGGGAGAGGTATCCACACCCTTATAAGGCATGCTTTGTTCCCCTCTCCAACCGATGTGGGACCTTACAATCCACCCCCCTAAGGGAGTCCAACGCTCTCGCTGGCACATCGATCCGGGTTCTGGCTCTGATACCATAATGTAACACCCTCACTATCAGAATGTTACGCTTCCGGCTGCGCCACTCTGATAGCAAGAAGTATTACGACTGCTTTACATATTAAATATTAAAATAGGAGCCTGTGACTCGACACCGTATCGCTGATTTCTTTGAAAACCGGAAATAAATACTTTATCTTAAGAAAATACAAGCAGGCATAGATTCATATATAATACTCCTTACATAATATCTCATAATACAATATACATATAAAATATACAACTCCTATCCCTCTTACAAACTTGTAATAACAAAGGCGAGGGAAGAAAATAATCTAATTATTACAACAACATATAAACCAAACGCAGTTTAACTCTTCTTAATGCCTCTTCATCTGGTTCCTGAAAAGGTAAAGCTGTAGGGGGTGAGAACCTAACCACACGGTCTCACTACGGAGTTTCAAAGTTGTCATAAGAAGATATTCAATAAGAAAACTGTTTTCAAATTCAGTGATTATCATTGCCTTATGAATTCTTTTAAAATCCAATAGCTAATCGTTCTAAATCTTTTCAAGAAATAATGTTTACTATTTTCAGAAATCCAAAATCTTTCTTTTCTCATAAGCAAATCTCAATCAGAAACTAACCATGCGATCAAACAACACAATCATTAATTCAGCACCAAAGTCCATTCTCAAATGTAATACGCTAGGACAAACACAGGCAAGACAGACAAGTAGGAAGCAGTTACAGCAAATAGTTCAAATAGCAGTTAAGAACAGTTTAGTAATTAGGCAAACCAAAACAAGTTCAAACCCAAGCAAAGCATACAAATGCATATGATGCATGCCTGTCCTATGGCTGATGAGGCTCATCTGTCGGTTATCCAGCCAACCCGACAAGTCTGAATTGTCCTTAGACTGTCCCCCGACGTGCATCCCCAAGAGTCTATGCATAGCTTTTTCTCAAATAATCAATATTGCTCAATGGGGGTAACAATCCTGGGAATTTATATAGTGCCCGGTCACACTTACGTCGTAGGGTCAACATAGTATCGAGTTTTCAACCTGGTACACGTGGTGGCAAGCCACGGCACTTAATTCAGGGAACCTCGTATCTCAGATATTTCAAATTCATAAGCCATATAAATAATTCAAAGATCATATCTCAACATTCTCAACATCATGATCATTCATCAATCCAAATCTCATTACCAAATTCATTCAAAAACCATATTTCAAGGTCAATCCTCATCAATCCTCATCATCCTTCTTTCCATCCCGTTCATTAACAATCCTAATTCAAAACATAATTCTTTCTTTGATAAATAAATCAATCTTAAAACGTATAATGTTTAAAAACAAATCTTTTTAAATAATTACTTCAAATAAAACTTAAAATTTTGGCAACATCTCCTTTAAAATTCGGACACTGCCACCCTTTTCGGGTCCCAACCAAACATTTCTCAAATCCTTTCTCAACCATTTTCAAATCCCAATCACTTTCCAAAATTCAACCAATTCCAGTATCAAAGTATTTTCAGATCAAACCAATTATAATAATGAAACTCTTTTTAAAGTCAAACCAAGAAAACCACTTTTCATAATAATCAAGTAAATAACTTTCTGAATCCATTTCTTATCAACAACCGTACTTCACTCAAGCAATTAAGCACCCAATAATCCAGTCCAACAAACCATCACATCCACAAGACAAATATAATCACAGAAATATATCTTTTTGCATCAATATCTATTTATCACAACTTTGTAATGTAAATTAGATTTTAAGAAAAACCCTACCTCGTTCGCGACTTAATTACGCGACAAAACCCTTAAAACTCTGATTTCACAATGGCGGCATCAAATCCGACCATCCTCCAGCAATCACAGTCTCTAAGCACAGCACACAAGAGCATAGTTCAACCCTAAAACATTAACGTCGCTTAAAATTCAATAATCTATAACAGACCAGTAACAAAGGAGTTTTCGAGGCAAAAGCAACTTACCGCATAGCAAGGAACCAAGAGCAGCACAGTTGCAGCTCCGGCGGTCCTCACCGGTAAGAACAGAATCGTCGTGAACCACTTAGGATAGATCTGGCGCAATGGATTTCCACCGAATCAGAACCAAACGGCAGGAGAAGCTCACAGCAGCGGTGCACGTCTTGAGAAGGCAGAGGCTTCAGTTGTGGTGATGGACCTTCGACGACGGTGGAGGAACGGCGGCGACTCCACACGCGATGGTGACAGCGACGACTTTACCTCCTCTGCATGCGCGCTCTCTTCTCCGTCCGTGGTTGTCATTTGCGCTCCCTTCTCTCTTAATAGCAACATGACGGCGAGGCGCAGGGTCGGGCTCAGCGATGGCGGAGAAAACAGCAGCGGTGACGGACCCAGAGGCGGCGACTCTGCTCAACGGTGACGGACTCAGAGGTGGCGGCTTTGCACAGTGACGATGGAAGCTTCGAAGACAGTGACCCTCGGCCTCCTCGGTCGGTGGCACGATGGCGGCGGTCGGGGCAGGACGGCGCTGCAAAGCAGCTCGGCAAAACGGCGACGACGCGAGATGGACGGCGGTAGGCGCGACGACTCGGTCTCCCTCTTCTCCCCTGCGACGCAACTCACTTCTCGAATTTCTATTATTTAACTAAATTGTATAAAATTCTTATTCTTTTGCAACTGTTAAGCTGTATAATTTATATATAGAAAATTATTCAATAACTATAAAATTAAGCAGAATTTCTAATTTAATTTTCAAAACTTGATTTAATTACTTTTAATAAAATAATTTTTAAAAATAAAGTCTTTAATAAATAAATAAATTGAAATTAACTCATAATGATATTTTTCGAAAATTATGGGTCTTACCTCCTACCCACCTTATAAAAATTTTCGTTCTCGAAAATTAAAGTAATATATAAGATAACACGTAGTCTTTGCACTCTACTTTTTAAACACTTTATATAAAAGTATGAAATCTTAGTATGCATATATAAATTTTTAAAACTTTACAAAAGCTTGGAGAAACAAAATAGGGTGGAAATTAAGATAGGCGTTCACAAAACAAAACGGTAGCATGTGCGGCAAAAAGGGCTATAAAACAGGTTGGTATGACACAACAGATATTACGCTCGCTCACAGATCTCTTACCCATTTCAGAACTTCAACTCTCTAACTCTATCAATCACTTCATAACTCCATAACTCGTCACAATTCTAACATCTACAAACCTTTACGAGGAACAAACTGATATACTCCTCATAACGTTGCATACTTACCAATCCATCTTTCACGTTTACGAACAGCATTTTTAAAATTTCGTTTGCTATCCCTAAAAGTCATATGTGATTCTAAGGTAATCCTCAAGTTTATTCAAAAGAATACAAGATCTTGAAAAAAGACAAGCGACAAAATCTGACAGGATTTGAAAGGATTGTTGAAATCACAAGTAATCAGGAATGCATAAAAAATGAAGAGTGTCAGACAAAAAATTAGTTTGGCAATCTCAAGAATGATTACCAAATCAACAAAACCCAATAGGAATAACAAAAGAAAAAGTAGTGCAGTAGTTTGAAGCAAAATTAAGTCAAGTCAAGGAATATGAGGTTTAAAGAAAAGAATGTCTAAGACCAAAGACAAAGGTTATAAGTCTCGAGTAGAATTAAGAATATTTTCGAATGAATTGCTCATAGAGAATGAAAAATATTTCTAAAATTATTTCACATTTTCAAAGGGAAAGTGCGCATCAAACACTTTGTAAAAGAAATAACAAAAGTATATTTTTGGCATTATGTTAATACAATTCCATGTTGAAATAAATTATGTAGAGTTTTAAAAGAAAATGAATACCAATGTGGCTATGAACAAAAATATTCGCTCAAATATTTGAGAAAAATAGTTAGGGGCATCACTTAACCAAAAGTAGGCATAAAACTCAGAAGGAAATCAAATTGCCTCTTGTCAAAATAATTTACAAGTTAAAGATAAAATAAGTGAGGTTTAAAAAGGAAAAGTTAATTAGGTTAAGGCCAAAACAATTTTTTTGAAATCTTAAAAGACATTTAGGTATTCAATCAAATAAAGTTATACAGTGAAATCGTGGCAAGGTTGTAAGAAAATCAAACGTTTGTTTAAAAATTCTCAAGGTTTATATTCAATCAAGTGTGTATAAAAATTATAGCAAATATGGAAGAAGAAGTTAAACTTTATTTAGAAAAGAATTCCGAAATGAAAATTTGCTTATAAGTCGGTTTCAAAACCTTATTTAAAATAGTGCATGCCAACTTCAAAATAACTTTGTCAATTTAAAAAAAAAAAAAGCTATGAATGCAATTCAAGCAAGAAAAATTGATTTAACCCTTTAAGAAGAAAATCCAAAACTTGTTTTAAAAGTTCATATCAAAATGAAATTGTCATCTCATAAGAACATTCAGGAATATTAAGATGTACTTAAAAATAAATTAGGCCATATGAAAAAGGATATTAAATCAAGGGAGTTCAAACAAGATCAACTAGACATAAGGCATCGAACAAACTTTCAATCGAGCTACTGAAAAATTAAACTTTCTCTTCTACCAGTCGTTCCCTAAAGAGCTAGCACATCCGTCTTTTTACCTCTAAGGACCACGTGTAACACTGAGATGAGTACAAGTACATTTAAAGAGATACAACTCGCAAGAAGGGAAAAATAAGCAATAAAATTACGTTTCTCATGAATTCGGAAGGAGGTGTAAGATTGCAACTAAGCAACGATGTACAGGTACGAAAAAACATTTTGAAAAGAGTCATTTTATATCATAACAAGAAATATTTAATTTAGGAACTCTAAGAGGTACAAGAGGAAGGTAGTAGTAAATTAGATCAAAATAAACTAAAACCAAATCAGAAGAGTACAAGGTTCACAAAAATATGAAGGAATAGTTGACGTGACCAACAAATAAGAATGGTTAAAAGTCATAAAGTATGTCGGAAGGGAGAATCAAAATGCAAATAGAAAATAATTTTTATTTCAAAGAACTTCAATAGAAACTATAGAAAAGAATAGGGTAATTGTTTTACAAAACTCAAGGGAATCATAAAAAAACGTAAATATTGTGTTATGTTAAAACAAATTCAAGTCGAACTAAATTATGCAAAATTTGTGAAAATGAAAATTAGCTAGGATAAGGATAAAATGTTTTCTTGAAAACCTTGAAAGATACCTTACATAATCAATTAAGGATTTGCATAAAAACAAAGCAAGGTTGGTAGGAAATCAAATTGTGTTTTTTTTGTTTTTTTTTTTGTTTTGCCAAAACTATTTCTAAGGTAAAGACAAAATATGTGAAATTTGAAAGATGAAATCTAATTGGACTAAGAACCAAAAGTAATTCTTTAGAAATTTCAAAAGGTACTCAAGCATTTAGTCAATTAGGAATATATAGAAAATTACGGTAAAACTGAAAGGAATTTCAAATTCTGTTTGAAAAAGAAAATTTGAGGTATGGTTTCAAAGATACATATGAATAAAGACATGCCAAATTCAAAATACCTTTATCGAAATTTAAATAATGATTATAGATACAATCAGGTAAGAAAGGATTGAGTTGAAATTTTTTCTAAGAAAATCGAAAATCTCTCTTAAAAAGTTTAAAACTAAAATTCCAAGTGAGTGTGAGGGGCTTTGGCTATCATCCCTATCGTCAAAGACAAAACCGTGAGGCTTTGTGTACCAAAGCGGACAATATCGTGCTAGCGGGTGGTCTGGGCTGTTACAGATGGTATCAGAGCCAGAACCCGGATCGATGTGCCAACGAGGACGCTGGACTCCCTTAGGGGGGTGGATTGTAAGGCCCACATCGGTTGGGGAGGGGAACGAAGCATGCCTTATAAAGGTGTGGATACCTTTCCCTAGCATGCCGCATTTTGACGAGTGAGTGTGGGGGGCTTCAGCTATCATCCCTATCGTCAAAGGCAAAACCGTGAGGCCTTGTGTGCCAAAGCGGACAATATCGTGCTAGCGGGTGATCTGGGCTGTTACATAAGTGGTTAACTAGAACAACTTACTAGATGTTGCTCTATCAGATTGAAATCTAGCTATAAATATTTCAAACTGAAGCATAGCCATAAAGTATGTATAAACCTTTTCAATTAGATCAAGTACATCTTGATTATCCACAAATTCTAAGTAGCTCCAGTCAATCCTTTCTTTTGTATATCTCTCTTGTTCCATCTTAAACACATGCTGTAGGACATTATCCATGTTGGAATGCATGTTATGAGAAAAAGTGATAGTTGAAGTTGTCTAATATCTAAAAACTAACCTCATACCTGGTTGAAATGTTGCTGCAGCTTTTCATTTGTGAAATTAATACAAAACTGCTCAAAACTGTAAAGAGGGAATTAGATATCAACTCAGATTTATCCTACTCTCAAGAGGAACAATGATATGTGTGTGTGTGTGCGCGCACACGCATGTGTTTGAGTGAATAATATGATTATGTTCACCTGTTATTCTTAAAGCCATATATGATTATGTTCACCTGTTATTCTTAATTCGAACTAGCTGGATTCGAACTACATTAACACATAATTCGAACCATCCTAACTCGAATTATGAAGAAACACGTGATTTTCCTAATTCGAATCTACATGGTTCGAATTACCAAGGAGCATAATTCGAACTAGCTTGGTTCGAATTACACATTGAATGCTTTCCCAAGTAATTCGAACCTAGTTGGTTCGAATTACTCAAAATTTCCCTCAAATAGTAATTCGAACGGGGTTGGTTCGAATTACATAGATTTCAGCTATATAAGGAGTTCGAATCAGCCTCATTCGAATCACTTTTCCATTCTCATACCCCACCAAATCCCAGAGAAAACGACCCAAATTCGAGCCGACAAAGACTCGAACAGAATACTTAGCCGATGGGGGACGATCCGGAAAGGCTATATCGATTGGATGGAGTTGCTCATATAGCCGGGGTCATCAACGACGAGGTTAGTAGATAGAAAACTTTGTGCTAGCGGTTTATCTGAGTTAGTGGTTTTGCATGCAGTTTTAGTGGCGGTTTATGTTAGCAGTTTATCCTAGTGGTATTGCAAGTGGTTTATTTTAGAGGTTTTGCATGCGGTTTAGTTGGTGGTTTATGTTAGTGGTTTTTAGTAGTGGTTTTTGTTAGTGGTTTTGTATGCGGTTTTGTTGATGGTTTATGTTGGCGGTTTATTTTGGTGGTATTGGAAGTGGTTTATTATGTGATTTTGTGTGCGGTTTATGATAGTGGTTTTGCATGTGATTTTCGTAAGTGGATTTGTATGCGGTTTATGTTAGCGGTTTAAGCATGTGGTTTTGTTGGTGGTTTAGGTTTGGAGTTTTTAGTAGTGGTTTTTGTTAGTACTTTTGTATGCGGTTTTATTGATGATTTATTTTGGCAGTTTATTTTAGTGGTATTGGAAGTGGTTTACTATGTGGTTTTGTAAGCGGTTTATGATAGTGATTTTGCATGTGTTTCTCATAAGTGGATTTGCATGTGGTTTATGTTAGCGGTTTAAGCATGTGATTTTGCTACTGGTTTGTTATATTGGTTTTGCATGTAGATTCTGTTAGTGGTTTCCATAAGTGATTTCTGGTGTTAGTTATTTTTGTCACTGGATGAGGAGGAGGATGAGATCAAGGACGAGGAGCCGCTTATCCGGAGAGGCCACAGGACACGGGTACCCCGTCGTTGCTTCACTGGCTCGCATCTGTTTAGATGATTCATTGTTGTTTGTTCATGTTCATTGTTGTATCTTAGCCAAGTTTATTATTGTCGTTGATGTACTTTGACGATCCAACATGTAGTTTGGTTTTTTATGTTTCAATATGTTGTTCCAAATCATGATAGTGTACTTTGGAAATGGCTGTTTAGTGTTTATTTCCGTTACTAGCATAGTTTCTGCATCATGTCTTAATTTAATTTGTAGATTTATTTATTGCCGTGTGCATTCAACAGACATTTTTTTCAAAACTCCGAAAACAAAACATATTCATTAATTAAGATCCCATGCACAGTACATCGCATTAACATTAACAAATTCTATCGCTTATCAACTACAAGTAAGAAAACCGATAACAGTGGAATCTAAACGCCAAAGTGAAATAAACAAAGTACCAAAGGTAACAATACACCTACTCATGTCCCCCTGTGTGCTTTGCTCCTCCGACCTGTGGGCAACTCCGACGTGTGTGTCTGGGTTGCCGACAGAGGCCACATCTCTTTGGCCGGTTCGGATCTGCCTCGTCCATATTGGTCCGTATTTGAGTGGACCTCGGACGACCCTCTCTCGCACGCCTCTTGTTAGGGTATGGGATCACAATAGGCCCGTCATATGGTGGCCAGAAATCCTTCGGAATGGGAGGTGTGAATCCCATCCGATACACACTGAACACTGAACTAAGACGATACACCTGGTGGACGTAAGGCTGCCATGTGAGCCGTGAGTAGGCACAGCATGCCAGTGCGTGCGGACATCGGAAATAAAGTGCCTGGAAGTATCCGCAGTCACATGTCTGAGATGCAAGCGAGACTCTGTAGCTACCCAGTGAGAATGAACCAGTCGGAGTCGTCTCTACGACGGTGAACTCCGAGTTATCCCTATCGTACAAAGTCACCGTGAAGCACCTCGACATCTTCAGGTTGGCCTCGATACACTTCACCAAGTGCTAACTGAATTGTTGTCCGGTTCCCAGCTGGGCCTCAGCCTCTCTCCCCTTGCGAACAAATAGTTCGGCCAACCTTCCGTACGTTGCCTTCACTAGCGAGCACACAGGGAGGTTTCTGACTCCCTTGAGGATTGAATTCACACACTCAGAGATATTCGTCGTCATGTGCCTGAATCTCCGCCCCTCATCACAATGCTATGTCCACAAGGAATACTCAATCCGGTTCGCCTAGTCACACATCGCCGGGTCTTCAGACCACATAATATCAAACCAGTAATCGAACTCTACCTCGGTCTTAGCGTAAGCCGCGTTGACAAGTAGCCTCCTTGTGTCTTTGCCCTTGAAGGTTAGGGTGAAATTTGCCGCTACATGTCGAATGCAGAATTTCCGGTATGCAGATGGAGGTAACCAGCCTCCGTCGGGAGCCTCAAGCGCGGCCTTGATGCCGTTATGCCTGTCCGATATAACCAGCAGACCCAGCTGCGGTGTCACATGCTGACGCAGATGGGAGAGAAAGAAGGACCAGGACTCATCATTCTCACCTTCGACTAATGCAAATGCAACAGGGAGTATGTTGGAGTTCCCGTCCTGTGCAATCGCGATAAGCAACGTTTCCCATACTTGCCATACAGATGGGTGCCGTCAATACTAACCAGTGGCTTGCAATGACGGAATGCCTCGATACACGGTGAAAACGTCTAGAATAGTCTGTGAAAATAAGCTTGAGACTCGTCCAGCTGTCCACCAACTCGAACAGGGCTCGTCCTAAGGACTGCAATAGTACCAGGCATCATCAACTGGACTCCTAACACCCATCTAGGGAGCTCGTTGTACGACTCATCCCAGTCACTATAGATGACGGCAACAGCCTTCTGCTTCGCTAACCAAACCCTCCTGTATGTCGGCCTAAACCCAAAGTGTGCGGCCGTGGCATTTAGGAGCACCTTGATGCTGACAGATGCATCAGTCCTAACCATTGGCATAATGAATGCCGATATCACATGATAATCCAAACTCCTGTGGTCGCTGGAGATGGAGGTGGCGAGACACGTATGCGGACCATTGTACCGTTTGACCTCCCATAGGTCCTTGCACTGTCGGAGACTCAGCCGAATCAACCATGTGCACCCATTCCCGAACTCAGAACACTTGCCCACATACCGGCGATAGTCAGACTCCACTACCTTGTACTGTACCCATCGGCGGATGCTGTAAGTCTTCACACTTAACAGGGCCTCATCTTTATCCTGAAATTGCTGACCAACCTGGAACTCTGTCAGACCTGCAGACCCTTCCGCATCTCTAGCGCCAAATCCAGCAGGCTGCCCAGGAACCGCCTCCTGCCTCATGGCATCCAAGTCCAAAGAGGAAAAATGTGGAGGGTACTGCTATGTGCCAGAGCTAGAACTACCTCCCGCCCGAGCAGGCTCGCTTGCTCCTATATCATCGCCACTGTCATCATCAATCATATCCGGCTCGACATCATCGTCCTCTGGATCATCCAACACTCCATCGCCAACCCCAGGCAGTGCAATACACTGTAAAGAGGTCGGCAGAAATTTCCCTGTTCCGACTTCGTCGCCCACACTGCCGTTGAGATCAACAGCGAACGAAGGGGAGGCGACAGGCTGGACGGGTGGCTGGTACGCAGGGACGGAGGAAGAAGCAACGGCAGGTCTGGAGCTAGAACCGGCTACCGTGGCTAACGTGGTGGTATTCCGGTTCGAACCCCCCGAGCTGGATACCACATCAACCAACTTTGCCAATAGTTCTGGTGTCCTCACTTCTGGAAACTGCCGGCGACAATGAAACATGACCTGCAAGTCCTCATCACTCCCAATCGTGAAATAATCATACTTCACGGTTTCCTGGAGCACCGTGATTGGAATGCGATAGAAAAACTTCTTAACCCGTTTCACACCTTCCAGACCAAGTTTCAACAGTACAGAGCTAACAAGGTCATCATAGCTCGTCGTAGGCCTCACGATAATACAGAGAGGATCCTTATCAGTGAACTTCACACCGGAACGAGTTTTCCTCTTAATCAATCCTCTGTGATGAACCAACACTACAAAACTCTCCTCACTAGCCATCTTACCCCCTCTAATGAGAGCAACTCACGTTTACACCATATATATACAGGTCTGGTCCTCACTAATTCGAACTAGCCTAGTTCAAAATACAATTTGTCTAATTCGAGTTAACTCAGTTCGAATTACATTGCATTGCGTGCATGAAGGTAATTTGAGTCTGCTTGGTTCAAATTACTTGGGGAAGCTTGTACCTATGTAATTCGAACTCACCTAGTTCGAATTAGTGTGAATTTCGTTCTTGTACAATTCGAGTTGAGTAGGTTCGAATTATGTAGAACTGTAATTCGAACTAGGTTGGTTCGAATTACATAGAGATGTCCTTTGGTTGATACATGAACCAGATTTACCTTTGGCGGATTTGTGTAAATAATTGGTCACCATGGCTTATTAACGTTTTTTGTCCTTTTATGTTTTTAAAACTTAAGCTCAAGACTATTAATCATGAAAATAAAGTATTCAACATTTTTATTATTATTATTATTATTATTATATGTTGAACAAAAGGTGTAGATAATCATTATAAACATGATTATTAAATAATAATATTATGAATTTAGTATCACGTAGTTTCAGCTTCAAGAGAAGTGAACATAAGCCAATGAGTTATAACTCAAATGGCATAGTCTCTCTCCATACTCAATTAAGAGATTGCAGGTTCGAGTCTTCTATCTTTGGTTAAAAAAAAAAGAAGTGAACATAATATGTGCTATATGCTAGTTTTCTAAGTTTAAGGGTATTTTTTAATGTTTACAATAATTAAAAAAAGGTGAATTCTACCAAACTTTTTCTAAAATAATATGTAAGTTACTTTTATGATGTGTCATATTTTAATTCCACTCCATCATTCTTTCTTCATCACATAGCTTCGGTCCTTTCAAGTATCGCCGTCGACGTGGTGACAAGAAGTGCAGGTCGTCATCTACTGTCCTCTCACACAATTTCTCTTTCTTCAGTACATCATCCCTTAACGACGTGGTTGAATTTACGTCGTCCGTAATTTTGCCGTCCTTCTCAGTATAGCCAGCAACGACGTTATCGTTATCTCCTGTCCTCTCACTCGATCCCTCTTTTTGTAGCCAATGAGTAATAGCTCAAATGGCATAGTCTCCCCATACTCAATTAAGAGGTTGCGGGTTGATGAGCGGATAATTTATACGCTTTTTGGCGTTTTTAGTATGTTTTTAGTAGAATCTAGTTACTTTTAGGGATGTTTTCATTAGTTTTTATGTTAAATTCACATTTCTGGACTTTACTATGAGTTTGTGTGTTTTTCTGTGATTTCAGGTATTTTCTGGCTGAAATTGAGGGACTTGAGCAAAAATCAGATTCAGAGGTTGAAGAAGGATTGCTGATGCTGTTGGATTCTGACCTCCCTGCACTCAAAGTGGATTTTCTGGAGCTACAGAACTCAAAATGGCGCGCTTCCAATTGCTTTGGAAAGTAGACATCCAGCGCTTTCTAGCAATATATAATAGTCCATACTTTGGCCGAGTTTAGACGATGTAAAAGGGTGTTGAACGCCAGTTCTACGCTGTTGTCTGGAGTTAAACGCCAGAAACACGTCACAAGCCAGAGTTGAACGCCAGAAATACGTTACAAACTGGCATTCAACTCCAAGAATGACCTCTACACGTGTAACATTCAAGCTCAGCCCAAGCACACACCAAGTGGGCCCCGGAAGTGAATTTATGCATCAATTACTTACTTCTGTAAACCCTAGTAACTAGTTTAGTATAAATAAGACTTTTTACTATTGTATTAGACATCTTATGATTTTTTGTTCATCTTAGGATCATATTGATCACGTATGGGGGCTGGCCATTCGGCCATGCCTGGACCTTTCACTTATGTAATTTCAACGGTAGAGTTTCTACACTCCATAGTTTAAGGTGTGGAACTCTGCTGTTCCTCAAAGATTAATGCAAAGTACTACTGTTTTTCTATTCAATTCAACTTAT
>NC_029788.2:124493908-124497450 GCF_000816755.2 Arachis ipaensis
TGAATGACTGTGACGGACTTCAAACTCGCGAGTGCTGGGCGTAGTGACAGACGCAAAAGGAGGGTGAATCCTATTCCAGTACGATCGAGAACCTCAGATGATTAGCTAACTCCATAACTGTTTTATATCCACCTGACTGAGATTTACAAGGTGACCATAGCTTGCTTCATACCAACAATCTCCGTGGGATCGACCCTTACTCACGTAAGGTTTATTACTTGGACGACCCAATGCACTTGCTGGTTAGTTGTATCGAAGTTGTGAATGAAAAATAATTCATTAAGACGTGCGTACAGAGTTTTTGGCACCGTTGCCTGAGATCACAATTTCGTGCACCAAGTTTTTGGCGCCGTTGCCAGGGATTGTTCGAGTTTGGACAACTGACGGTTCATCTTGTTGCTAATATTAGGTAATTTTCTTTTTGTTTTATTTTCAAAAAATTTTCAAAAAAAAATTTCAAAAAATTTTTTCAAAAATCTTTCAAAAATTTTCCCTTTGTTTTCGAAAATTATTTCAGAATTTTTTAAGAATGAATTCTAGAGTTTCATGGTAACATGTTGAATCCTATCTAGCTGTAAAGCCATATCCAAACTGCTTTGGAATTGGTCTTCAACTAATCACTTCAATGCATGTAACAACATACTAAAGCTTGGCTGGCTATTAAGCGATGCCTAACCCTCAGATTGGAGCTTTAGACTAAGAGTACAAGATTCCTGGAATTCATATTAAAAATTTTGAAATCCTTATTTTCTTTTTCCTATATGTTTTTTCGAAAAAAAATATACAAAAATCCAAAAAAAATAAAAAATCATAAAAATAAAAAATATTTCATGTTTCTTGTTTGAGTCTTGAGTCAAGTTGAAAGTTTCGTGTCAATTGCATATTCATCTTGCATTTTTCGAAAAATTCATGCATTCATAGTGTTCTTCATGATCTTCAAGTTGTTCTTGGTAAGTCTTCTTGTTTGATCTTGATGTTTTCATGTTTTGTGTCTTTTCTTGTTTTTCATATGCATTCTTGCATTCATAGTGTCTATACATGAAAATTTTTTAAGTTTGATGTCTTACATGTTTTCTTTGCATTAAAAATTTTTCAAAAATAAGTTCTTGATGTTCATCTTGACATTCAAAGTGTTCTTGGTGTTCATCTTGACATTCATAGCATTTTTGCATGCATTCATTGTTTTGATCCAAAATTTTCATGCATTGAGTCTTTTTCATGTTTTTCTCTCTCATCATTAAAATTTCAAAAATCAAAAAAATATCTTCTCTTTTTTCTTCTCATAAATTCGAAAATTTGAGTTGACTTTTTCAAAATTTTATAAAATCTAGTTGTTTTTATGAGTCAAATCAAATTTTCAATTTAAAAATCTTATCTTTTTCAAAAATCAAATCTTTTTCATTTTTCTTAGTTATTTTAAAAAATTTTAAAAATATTTTTCAAAAATCTTTTTCTTATCTTTATCTCCTAATTTTCGAAAATAACATCATCAATTAATGTTTTAATTCAAAAATTTCAAGTTTGTTACTTGCTTGTTAAGAAAAGATTCAAACTTTAAGTTCTAGAATCATATCTTATGATTTCTTGTGAATTAAGTCATTAATTGTGATTTTAAAAATCAAATCTTTTTCAAAACTAATTTCAATCATATCTTTTCAAAAATATCTTCTTATCTTATATTTTTTCAAAAATTTGATTTTCAAATATCTTTTCTAACTTCTTATCTTCTTATCTTTTCAAAATTGATTTTCAAATTTGTTTCAACTAACTAACTAACTTTTTGTTTGTTTCTTATATTTTTCAAAACTCCCTAACTAACTCTCTCTCTCTAATTTTCGAAAATATCTCCCTCTTTTTCAAAATTTCTTTTTAATTAACTAATTATTTTAATTTCTGATTTTAATTTTCGAAAATTACCAACTTTTTTCAAAAACTATTTTCGAAAATCCCTTTCTCTCTCATCTCCTTCTATTTATTTATTCATCTACTCACACAAGGACCTCTATACTGTGGTAAAAAGGATCCCTATTATTATTTTTCTGTTCCCTCCTTTTTCATATGAGCAAGAGCAAGGACAAGAACATTCTTGTTGAAGCAGATCCAGAACCTGAAAGGACTCTGAAGAAGAAACTAAAAGAAGCTAAATTACAACAATCCAGCAAGCACCTTTCAGAAATTTTCGAACAGGAAGAGGAGATGGCAGCCGAAAATAATAATAATGCAAGGAGGATGCTTGGTGACTTTATTGCACCTAATTCTAATTTACATGGAAGAAGCATCTCCATTCCTGCCATTGGAGCAAACAATTTTGAGCTGAAACCTCAATTAGTTTCTCTGATGCAGCAGAACTGCAAGTTTCATGGACTTCCATCTGAAGATTCTTTTCAGTTCTTAACTGAATTCTTGCAGATCTGTGATACTGTTAAGACTAATGAAGTAGATCCTGAAGTCTACAGGCTCATGCTTTTCCCTTTTGCTGTAAGAGACAGAGCTAGAATATGGTTGGACTCTCAACCTAAGGATAGCCTGAACTCTTGGGATAAGCTGGTCAAGGCTTTCTTAGCCAAGTTCTTTCCTCCTCAAAAGCTGAGTAAGCTTAGAGTGGATGTTCAAACCTTCAGACAGAAAGAAGGTGAATCCCTCTATGAAGCTTGGGAGAGATACAAAGAACTGACCAAAAAGTGTCATTCTGACATGCTTTCAGAATGGACCATCCTGGATATATTCTATGATGGTCTATCTGAATTAGCTAAGATGTCATTGGATACTTCTGCAGGTGGATCCATTCACCTAAAGAAAATGCCTGCAGAAGCTCAAGAACTCATTGACATGGTTGCTAATAACCAGTTCATGTACACTTCTGAAAGAAATTCTGTGAATAATGGGACGCCTATGAAGAAAGGAGTTCTTGAAATTGATACTTTGAATGCCATACTGGCTCAAAATAAAATATTGACTCAGCAAGTCAATATAATTTCTTAGAGTCTGAATGGAATGCAAGCTGCATCCAACAGTACTCAAGAGGCATCTTCTGGAGAAGAAGCTTATGATCTTGAAAACCCTGCAATACAGAGGTGAATTACATGGGTGAACCTTATGGAAACACCTATAACCCCTCATGGAGAAATCACCCAAATCTCTCATGGAAAGATCAACAAAAGCCTCAACAAGGCTTTAATAATGGTGGAAGAAATAGGTTTGACAATAGTAAACCTTTTCCATCATCCACTCAGCAACAGACAGAGAACTCTGAACAAAATACCTCTAATTTAGCAAACTTAGTCTCTGATCTATCTAAGGCCACTGTAAGTTTCATGAATGAAACAAGGTCCTCCATTAGAAATTTGGAGGCACAAGTGGTCCAGCTGAGTAAAAGGATCACTGAAATCCCTCCTAGTACTCTCTCAAGCAATACAGAAGAGAATCCAAAAGGAGAGTGCAAGGCCATTGCATTAATTACCATGGCCGAACCTATGAGGGAGGTTGAGGACGTAAATCCCAGTGAGGAAGACCTCCTGGGACGTCCAGTGATCAATAAGGAG
>NC_029788.2:124497522-124500794 GCF_000816755.2 Arachis ipaensis
GTAATAGAGAAACTGGGAATCTTTGGGGTGCAAGCTGCTAAAATCTCATTAGAGATGGCAGACAATTCAAGAAAACAGGCTTATGGATAAGTAGAGGACGTGTTAGTAAAGGTTGAAGATCTTTACATCCCTGCTGATTTAATAATCCTTGATACTGGGAAGGATGAGGATGAATCCATCATCCTTGGAAGACTTTTCCTAGCCACAGCAAGAGCTGTGATTGATGTTGACAGAGGTGAATTAGTCCTTCAATTGAATGAGGACTCCCTTGTGTTTACAACTCAAGGTTACCCTTCTGTAAACATGGAAAAGAGGCACAGTAAGCTTCTCTCAAAACAGAGTCAACCAGAGCCCCCACAGTCAAACTCTAAGTTTGGTGTTGGGAGGCCACAACCAAACTCTAAGTTTGGTGTTGACCTCCCATATCCAAACTCTAAGTTTGGTGTTGGGAAGTCTCAAAAATGCTCTGAACATCTGTGAGGCTCCATGAGAGCCCACTGTCAAGCTATTGACATTAAAGAAGCGCTTGTTGGGAGGCAACTCAATTTTTATTTATCTAATTGTTCTTTCATGTTTTATTAGGTTCATGATCATGTGGAGTCACAAAATAAATATAAAAATTGAAAACGGAATCAAAAACAGCAGAAGAAAAATCACACCCTGGAGGAAGACCTTACTGGCGTTTAAACGCCAGTAAGAAGCATCTGGCTGGCGTTCAATGCCAGAACAGAGCATGGTTCTGGCGCTGAACGCCCAAAATAGGCAGCATCTGGGCGTTTGAACGCCAAAATTGCACCCTGGAGAAGAGCTGGCGCTGAACACCCAGAACAAGCATGGTTCTGGCGTTCAACGCCAGAAATGAGCAACAAATGGGCGTTCAACGCCCAGAACAAGCACCAATCTGGTGCTGAACGCCCAGAGTTGTGTGCAAGGGCATTTTGCATGCCTAATTTGGTGCAAGGTTGTAAATCCTTGAACACCTCAGGATCTGCAGACCCCACAGGATCACCTCAGGATCTGTGGACCCCACAGGATCCCCACCTACCTCCACTCACTTCTTCTCACCCCTCTTTCACACAATCCCATAAACACTCTTCCCCAAAACTCTTCACTAATCACCTCAATCTCTCTTCCCTATCACCACTTCACCACTTACATCCATCCACTCTTCCCCATAAACCTACCTCATAAACTCCACCTACCTTCAAAATTCAAAATCACTTTCCCACCCAAAACCCACCCTTATGGCCGAACCTTACCCCCCCTCCCTTCCCTATATATAGCCCTCCATTCTTCCTCATTTTCACATAACACACCCCTCTCTTCCCCTTCTTGGCCGAAACACATCTCTCTCTCCCTCTCCTCCATTTCTTCTTCTTCATCATCTATTCTTTTTTCTCTTGCTCGAGGGCGAGCAATATTCTAAGTTTGGTGTGGTAAAAGCATAAGCTTTTTGTTTTTCCATTACCATTGATGGCACCCAAGACCGGATAATCCTCTAGAAAATGGAAAGAGAAGATAAAAGCTTCCACCTCCGAGTCATGGGAGATGGAAAGATTCATCTCCAAAGCTCATCAAGACCACTTCTATGATGTTGTGGCCAAGAAAAAGGTGATCCCTGAGGTCCCTTTCAAACTCAAGAGAAATGAGTATCCGGAGATCCAACATGAAATCCAAAGAAGAGGTTGGGAAGTTCTAACAAACCCCATCCAACAAGTCGGCATCCTAATGGTTCAAGAGTTCTATGCCAATGCATGGATCACAAGGAACCATGATCAAAGTAAGAACCCGAACCCAAAGAATTATATCACTATGGTTCGAGAGAAATACTTAGATTTTAGTCCGGAAAATGTGAGGTTGGCGTTCAACTTGCCTATGATGCAAGGAGATGCATGCCCCTACACTAGAAGGGTCAACTTTAATCAAAGGTTGGACCAAGTCCTCATGGACATATGTGTGGAAGGAGCTCAATAGAAGATTAACTCCAAAGGCAAGCCGGTTCAATTAAGAAGACTGGACCTCAAGCCTGTGGCTAGAGGATGGTTGGAGTTCATCCAACGCTCCATCATCCCCACTAGCAACCGATCTGAAGTTACTGTGGATCGGGCCATCATGATCCATAGCATCATGATTGGAGAAGAAGTAGAAGTTCATGAAGTCATCTCCCTTGAACTCTACAAAATAGCCGAAAAGCCCTCTCCTGGGGCAAGGCTAGCTTTTCCTCATCTTATTTGCCATCTATGTTACTCAGCTGGAGCTTCCATAGAAGGAGACATTCCCATTGAGGAAGAGAAGCCCATCACTAAGAAAAGGATGGAGCAAGCAAGAGAGCCCATTCATGGATCTCAAGAGACGCATGAAGCTCATCACCATGAGATTCTGGAGATGCCTCAAATGCATTTTCCTCCACAAAACTATTGGGAGCAAATCAACACCTCCCTAGGAGAATTAAGTTCCAACATGGGACAATTAAGGGTGGAACATCAAGAGCACTCCATCATCCTTCACAAAATTAGAGAAGATCAAAAAGCAATGAGGGAGGAGCAACAAAGACAAGGAAGAGACATAGAAGAGCTCAAGGACATCATTGGTTCCTCAAAAAGAAAACGCCACCATCACTAAGGTGGACTCATTCCTTGTTCTTACATTCTCTGTTTTTCGTTTTCTCTATGTTAAGTGCTTATCCATGTTTGTGTCTTCATTACATGATCATTAGTAGTTAGTAACTATGTCTTAAAGTTATGAATGTCCTATGAATCCACACCTCTCTTAAATGAAAACTGTTTTAATTCAAAAGAACAAGAAGTACATGAGTTTCAAATTTATCCTTGAACTTAGTTTAATTATATTGATGTGGTGACAATGCTTCTTGTTTTCTGAATGAATGCTTGAACAGTGCATATGTCTTTTGAAGTTGTTGTTTAAGAATGTTAAATATGTTGGCTCTTGAAAGAATGATGACAAGGAGACATGTTATTTGATAATCTGAAAAATCATAAAAATGATTCTTGAAGCAAGAAAAAGCAGCAAAGAACAAAGCTTGCAAAAAAAAAAAAAAGAGAGAGCAAAAGCAAGCAGAAAAAGCTAAAAGCTCTTAAAACCAAGAGGCAAGAGCAAAAAGCCAGTAACCCTTAAAACCAAAAGGCAAGGGTAATAAAAAGGATCCTAAGGCTTTGAGCATCAGTGGATAGGAGGGGCTAAAGGAATAAAATCCTGGCCTAAGCGGCTAAACCAAGTTGTCCCTAACCATGTGCTTGTGGCGTGAAGGTGTC
>NC_029788.2:124501147-124501492 GCF_000816755.2 Arachis ipaensis
TGAATGACTATGACGGACTTCAAACTCGCGAGTGCTGGGCGTAGTGACAGACGCAAAAGGAGGGTGAATCCTATTCCAGTACGATCGAGAACCTCAGATAATTAGCCGTGCTGTGATAGAGCATTTGGACCATTTTCACAAGAGGATAGGATGCAGCCATTGACAAGGGTGATGCCTCCAGACGATTAGCCATGCAGTGACAGCGCATCGGACCATTTTCCAGAGAGGATTAAAAGTAGCCATTGACAACGGTGATGTCCTTAAATAAAGCCAGCCATGGAAAGGAGTAAGACTGATTGGATGAAGACAGCGGGAAAGCAGAGATTCAGAGGAACGAAAGCATCT
>NC_029788.2:124502595-124504168 GCF_000816755.2 Arachis ipaensis
TTTTAATAAAAAAATTAATAAATAAACTAACTATTAATTATGTTGGCAAGGAGTGATCCACGGCAGAAAGAGGGATCGAGTGAGAGTACAGGAGATAGCGATGACGTCGGCGCTGGCTATACGGGGAAGAACGGAGAAATTACGGGCCATGGGAATTCAACGACGTCGTTAAGGGATGATGCACTAAAGAAAGAGATTGTGAGAGGGCAGTAGATCGCAACGACGACGTCGGCTCTGCTTCTTGTCACCACCGCGACGGCGATACTTGGAAGAACCGAAGTTACATGATGAAGAAAGAATAGAGGAGTGAAAATGTGCTTTAATTAACGGGAGTAAAGTTTTAATATTTTAAGAAATTATACCATTACCCATCTCAAATAATAAATTACAAAATAATCCAACTATGGTTAAGATAATGACTAATTAAAATGTGACATATCATGAAGGGTAACTTATTACATGTTATATTAGAGGGAGTTAGGTAGAATTCACTATTAAAAAAGTATATAAATTCCAACAAACTACCCACAAAATTAGATAGGCACTAGGGCTGCACATGGATTGGATAATATCCGTATATCCGTGGTAATTATCCGCATCTGATCCGAATTTTGCGGATATTATCCGATCCGCACTATGGTAGGATCGGATTGCGGATTTGGCAGTGATATCCGCGGATTCGATCTGCAAATCTGCATATCCGCACGTCTAATATAAATAGCATAGTTTAAGAAAGTAAACCCTAATGTGATATGAATTTTACTGTGTTGTTTTATGAATTTTATGATATCTTATTTTTAATTTTTTATGTTGTACTTCAACTTAGAATAATTAAACTCAAATCTTGTGTTATTATTTTTTTTTTTTGGTTATTCAAGAGAACTTTTATTGATAATATTTTGGGAGTAAATAGGCTCAAACAAATGAGAAATAAATTTTAGGAATATTTTTTTGTAAAAATAGTCAAATAAAATCTTAAAATAATTTTTTTAATTATGCGAATATACCCGATATTCAATCCGCATATTTGCGGATTAGATCGAATCTGGCCTGAAAAAGTACGAATATTGTATCCGATCTAATCCAATAAATATAATACGAATCGAATAAAATTTTAGAATATATCAAATCTGATCCGATTTGTGTGCAGCCTTAATAGGCACAGGAGAAGTTAAATATAAAGTTATAAACAGCATATGATTCTGAATGGCTTTTGCCACGCAAGTAAATTGTCTTTCAATTATTAATATATGTAGAGGCGAAGGTAAAGTTTTGTTTTGTTCTTTTTCTTTAATCAATAATTCTTTAGCTCTGTTATGTGAATGGCCGGTATAACCATCTTTTTCTTTAAACAAACAAACATCTTTTTCAATATATTATTGATTGCTATTAATTAATTTACTGTTGTTTTTTTTTTTCACAAGATTTTTCAACTCATCCAAGAGCTATTAAGGTGTGTGTGACTGTAACAACCCACTACTCATGTCTTCATAGTAGAAATTTTTTATTACTTTTAGTACGTATTGATTGCGAAAGAAATAAGTTGTTAATTTTAACTAATTAATTTTTTCCC
>NC_029788.2:124504292-124518408 GCF_000816755.2 Arachis ipaensis
CTAAGTTCTTTAATCTAATAATCTAATAATATATTTTTAACTCATACTTTTAAATATTAATTGTTGACCAAATACAATAAACTGCTGTCCTCTAACATTCATCTTTAATTAAATCATGCACTCTTGTTACCACTACAGCAAAATGAACCGATATAATAATGACGGAAATTTAGTGGCAGTTTTGAACCTCTCTACATAGGCGGCCACTACAATTGTCAATTGGTGAAAATATGAGAAAGCTAATCTTAATAAAGCTCACAATATTATTAAGCATCAACAAAAATAAGGTCCCAACATAAACTATATGTAGTAGTATTATTACAATAGATAAAGTAGATTAACACACAAATAATCTGAACGTTAGGAACAAATTATTGTTGATATGACTAAGTAATAACTTGTGATTGAGAGCATGTAAACAAGCTATTCACAAATTCTATCATGTTTTTGTAAGAACTTCCACCTTCATCACTAACTGCTTTCAGAGCCAAAGATTTCCATTGCATGGCATTATTCTTCATCTCTTTTCCTTTCTCACACTCCATCATTTCCTTTATGCAATCCCTCAATGCTTCACTCTTCACAATCTTCTTTTTCTCATCATTTGGAACTCTAATTCCCACTTTCCAAACATCAACCATATACTTTGCATTTGTGATTTGATCAGACCATTGTGGCACTACAATAGTTGGAACTCCTAAACTCAAAGTTTCCAATGTAGAGTTCCAACCACAATGTGTTACAAAACATGCCACAGATTGATGAGCTAGTACTTTCAATTGGGAGCACCATGTTACTACCAAACCCTTCTCTGATTTCTTTGCAAAATCTTTTGGAAGTTTAATCTCTTCAGAGGTTCTAACCACCCACAAAAAATAATGATTACTATCTCTTAGACCATATGCTATTTCTCTCATTTGTTCTTCATCAAGAGGAACCAAGCTCCCAAATGATACATAAATAACCGATCCATTTGGTTTATTGTCTAGCCATTCCATGCATTCTTCTTCACTCTTGAATGCTGCACCTCCATAATCTTCATCATCCTTAATTCGTTTGTCCAAAAATACAGAGGGGATATTTGGTCCAATGGTTCTAAATTTTGGCCAAATTTTCATTGTCCAATCAGCCACCTAGAAACAAATTTTTGGAAGCAACTATTACATATTGAATTTTGGATTTGAAGAAAATAAAAGAAGAAAAATAAAATACTGAAAAAATATAATTTATGCTATTATTAATGTAAAAAAACTAAAATTTATATAATGATTCCTTAGAGAGTAAAATAGAAGGCTTTTAATAACCTTAATATTAATAAAATGAAATGATTTATGAACCATGATAACATTATGCATGTTGAATGAGAAACTTTATCAAAAAAGCAAGAGTAAAATGAATATATATTAACAATAATGTTCTTTTGCTTCCTATCGCAGCCTCCATTCTCATTTTCTTGGTTTCAAATTCTAAAACCTTTATGATTTTGTAGAAAGACGTAGCTTTGGACAATACCTTACTATCTACGTTTTTGGACATTTTTGTTATTTTGCTTCAACATCACCATAAATGGATTTAACTTTGCTATGTTTCAAAAATGTTTGAAAAGACACAAAAAAAAGATTTTAAAGTAATTTAACTTTTTTTTATTTTTAATAATTATTAGAATAATTAAATAATATTAAATGTAATAAATATATAATCATATATAAATTTATTATAAAAAATTGTACAAAGTTTGATTTCTAATGTAATTGTTGTGCATCTATTAAAATAAAATATTTAAAATTTTCTATTAATAATAATTTTAACTTATGTCTTTATGTACAGGACACATTATTAACTAAACTCATTATAAATAATATTAATGTATGAATATAAATATTAATAAGTTAAAAAGGTAACTTTGGATTGTTATTTCCGTAGCATTACCATATATTAATTAGTTGGGAAATTTAATGACAAGATACCCCTGTAAAGTGTATCTATGTTCTCTTCCTTTTCAATATATGATAGTTAATTAATAGTTAAATTAAATAAACTCAAAACTGATTAGCTACTTTACAACAAGAATGATTTCTCTTCATTTAATAAAGGAAAAACTACCATTTGTACCCATAAATTTTGCGAACGCTGACAAAAGTACCCATCAAACAAGAAAACTAACATTGTACCCATGAAAAATAGGTTCCGTGTGTCAATAGTACCCAAACCGTGATTTTTCGTTGACTTTTTAATAAAATTTCCAAATTATCCCTTTTATCTTCTTCCCCAAATTCCAAATTTCACAACTCTCATCCTTCGTCTTCCTCTGCCACCGCCAGTCACCATTTCCTCAAGACCCAAGCACCTGATGTCTTCCTCCAACCTTTATCCTCAACCTCCATCTCTCTTTATTCCAATTTTAATTTATTCTCCAAATCTAAATCCAAATCAACTTTAACATCATTACCCTTATTATTTCTTTCTTCTTCGGATGCAACGACAACACTAAGAAAGTACACCCTTGTCAAACTCTTCAACTTCTTTAACCTGAATATTGTTGTTCTTCTTATTCCAAATCAATAAGTAGTAGAATTCAGCAACCAGAGCCAACAAGAGGTCGATGGCCACGTTCTCTTTCCAATGGTGACTCCAAACACTGCTCAGCGCCGTCGATCTGTAGAAAAAGGGGATGCTGTTAGAGTATCTTCATGCCATTTGGTAGACTGATATTCACATTGCAGCCACCGCCGCTGCTTAGGCTAGGCTTTCGAGGCCACCGTAGAACCCTCTAGAAGGCTGTGGTGGTAGTAATGTTATTGTTGAAGGATCTTGTTTCACTTTGAGTACTCGAGAACAAGGAGGGATGATGGTGGCGGGGTACATTGATGAGGATGAGCTTCTGAACATGCCGAGTATGATCGAAGACATGGCCAGGGGAATGCAGGGTGAAAAAGGACCCACACTCCCAAGCCAACCTTCGACGACAACATCATCAGCAAGTGCTGCTCCTCCAGTGAGTTCCCAGAGAAGCTTCTCCTTTGCAACAAATGCGACCAAGGCTATCACATCTTCTATCTCCGACCTATCCTTCCTTCTGTTCCCAAAGGCTCTTGGTTCTGCGCCTCTTGTTCCCATAGTGACACCAAGAAACCAAAATGTATGTTTTTTTTGTTAATTTCAAACTTCTTTTTATTTTTCTACACCAAATCTACAAATTCATAATATTTGAACAATAACCTCAGATAATTAATAATCCACAGTTCTTAATCTTTTTAATTTAACAATTTTTAATCTTTTTAATTTTTTGTGGCTGGCAGCAGCAGAAAAAGACGAAAGATGAGGGTTGTGAAATTTGAAATTTGGAGAAGAAGATAGAAGGGATAATTTAGGAATTTTATTAAAAAGTCAACGAAAAATCACGGTTTGGATACTATTGTCACACGGAACCCATCTTTCATGGGTACAACGTTAGATTTCTTGTTTGATGGGTACTTTTGTCAGCGTTCGCAAAATTCATGATACAAATGGTAGTTTTTCCATTTATTAAATTGCAATAGTGACCTTTAATTTCTATTATATTCAATGTGTGTAATGTGGAAACAAATTGCGACATTAATAATATAAGATGATAAATATATCATTCTTCTAATAAGAAATTTTGGTTCAACTTTTAGTAATAACAAAAAGAAATTAAAAAAATTGAGGACAAAAATAAATTAAGAAAAAAATGTGCACCATAATTTTTTTTATTCTCGTTAAATATAGTATATATACAAAAAACACTTTATGTATGTATCTACCATATATAAATAAAATATGAGAGAAATTTGATGCATAACTTTTTTTTATTTGTCATTATATATAATTCATAAGGAAAAAAAAATCATTTGTATTTCTAAAACATGAAGTAAAAAATTTAACTTAAAATAAAAAATATATCATTTTAACTAATCTCACATTTTTAAAATACTTTTTATTAATGTCATGATAACATTTTTTTCAGAAGTTTAAATCGATAAAAAGAAACAATATGAATAGTTATATCTTTAACATTCTCTTTCAAACAAGAGTCTCTTTTTGAGTTTTAATTTTTATATAAATCTTTTTTTTTCCTTTTATCTTATACTTTTTTTTTTTACTTGTGGAGTTTATCAAGAATCAAACTTTGACCTTTTGAACATAAAATTTTCATATCATATCATGATATCACTTTTTTCAAAAATCTAAATTAATAGAAATAGATATCATAAATAGTTATATGTCTGAGCATTAATACATTAGTCTTGGTAATTATAATTGCTTACCTCCTTGTCCAGCTCATAAAATGAATTGCATAGGACCCAATCAGCTTTGTCAACGTTGGAGAATTGACCCGTTGCCAAGTCAAGCACAGCCAAATCTTCATCATCATCACAATTGTTGAAGAAAGAAGGCATGTCACAAAGTTGAAGTTTAGGCATAGAAGGAAGTGAAATTTCACTCTCAATCAGAGGAACCTTAATCTTTCCCAATTGAACATGATAATATATGCTATTCACAGCGGTATTTTGAGTCAAGTAAGAAGCACCTACTATGCCAAATCTTTTGGCAACATCTAATGCCCACGGCAACGCTGAATCATAGATAATGCAATCTATTGGGTTTCCTAACTTAGCAAGCTTTTCTATAAGATCAACAAGGGAGGGTGGGCCCACTTGCCAAAACCGGCCCAAATAGGCCTTAAAGGTTCCAGCTTCACCGAACCCACCATTGTGAAACCCATCAGAGATTGATTCAAGTGATATGTAAGGTGGCACATTTTGTAAGGTCTTGGAGTAAAAACATGTGGTGGCTAGTGTTACTTTCACTCCTTCATGTACCAAGAGCTTTGAGAACTGAATCATGGGGTTTATGTGGCCTTGACCTGGGAATGATAACACCAAACAATGCGGTTTGATACCCATGCTTTTTCAGTAATGTGTATTTGAAATGAAACCTTTTCTCTTGCAATATCGGTTTAGAGGTGATTTTGTGTTGAGTTGAGACTTGAAGGAGTTATTTTATATATAGAAGAGTGTTAGGGCAGTAACTTTTGTGTTTTATAACTATTAATTGGTCATTAATAGTATTTTTAATGGTGTGAGATTAAATATAATGGTGTGGAATCATTTAATTTTCTTTTAATGGTTAAATGCTGGCCAATTTCTTAAAAAATTGCTGCTCCGAGACCTTTTGTAAACAATATGAATAATAGATTTTAGAATTGATCCAATAAAGTAAAAAAACACTCCACTTCCAAATTACATTCTAAATCTTAACATTAGGATATCTGCACATCTAATGAATTGAACATCCAACTATTGTTAATTGTGCATGAGTAAATCAAATTAAAAGAAATAACCATCTAATTAAAAATAATAAATATAATCACCTACATACCTATTGAATTAAATATCTGACATATTTATTGTTCACATTATTTAGTATTTTCATTGTCTACCTATATTTTTTCTTTCAAAAAACTTGGAAACCGATAATAATTCTTTTATAATTTGCTTTAATGGCGTAGGAGAAGCCAGAAGGTCAAATTAAAATATATAAAATACTAAATGCCCCAATTCACTTTTCTAATATTATCTATGTTGATACAATATGCTAATGACTTTTTTCATAAATATAACATTTACGTTTTTCTACCGAGATCAACGTTATAAACATGACTATCAAATTATAATATGAATTCAGTATCACCCACTAATTTCAATTTCAAGAGAAGTGAATATATAATATGTCCTATATGCTATTTTTCTAATTTTAAGTGTATTTTTTATTGTTTACACAATTAAAAAGAGTATATAAAATCAAAGAAACTACCCACAAAATTAGACAGGCACAGGAGAAATTAAAACAGAAGCCTATATAGTCACCGAAAAAAAAAACAGAAGCCTATATATCAATGAAATATATATAAAGTTATAAACAGCATATGATTGTGAATGGCTTTTGCCACCCAAGTAAATTATTGTCTTTCAATTATTGACAGACGCAGAGGCGAAGTTAAAGTTTTCTTCTTTTTCTTCAATCAATATTTTGTGACATGCCCGGTAGCCATCATCTTTTTCAGTATACTATTGATTACTGTTATTTAATTTTGTTTTTTTTCACAAGACTTTTCAACTCATCCAAGAGATTTTAAGGTGTGTGTGTGAGTACACACTCATGTCCGCATAGAATTTTTTGTTTACTTTCTATAGGTATATCAATTATGTCATGTGTACATTAAAATCAGCTACTAAAATTGATTATAAGTATAAAATATATGTTAAAATATAAATATAATAGATAAGATAGAGAGAAAGAGATGAAAAAGTGAGAGAGATGTGGGTGAAAAACACAGAGAGGGGTAGAGATAGGAAATATGACAAAGATATGAGAATTTGGAATCCAGAAGAGTATCGACGCCTAGAGTATGAGTCTTTCTCCATTTTTGTAGACAACCTTCCAGGAGATATCTCGAAGAGAGAACTATTTCAGCTGTTCAATTGGACGGGGCGCATAAATGACATATATTTATCACGTAAACAAAAAGGTGATAATATATACATTTTTGCGTTCATACGATATACTACAAAGGAAGGGGCTTTGAAGGCAATAAAGAAAATGAATCGAATAAAGTTGCAAGGTAAGGTTGTGTTTGTGGGGGAAGCGAAGTACAGGATAGGATGTCGGGCGTGCCTGAGATGAAGAGACCACAGAGAGAAAACAATATTCAAATTAACACAACTCAGCGGCCGCAAAATGAAGAGGCTCATATTGCCGAACCTCTGAATACAACAAAGTCCAGTAAGGAGAAGAAGGAACAGGATCCACATGGAAACGGGTGGACAAAAAACAATAGAGGTAGCCGTAGCAAAAGAGAATTTAGACAGGTTGCAGAGAAGCATAGTGGGAGGGACTACGAAGGCTATTGATTTTAACTACTTGAAGGATAAGATTGCGGAGAACTTCCCTCAAGTCGTTCAAGTACGAGAGCTGGGTGCGTATAAAGCTCTTCTGACCTTTGATTGTGTGTTGAGCGCTGAAGAAACCTACACCTTTAAAATGAATAGTCTTCTACAACTCTTTCATAGAGTATGGAGATGGGAGGAGGCAGAGCGAAGTGAAACTAGAAGAGTGTGGCTAGAATGCTTTGGAGTCCCATTGCATGTCTGGTCAACAGACACTTTTAAGATGATTGGAAGTTAATGGGGTGAAGTAGTTGGATGCGATAAATTGACAGAATCATGTAATTCTTTCAGCGTAGGACGTGTGCAAATCGATACATGTGTTATGGACGAGATCAAAGAATGGATACATATTACAATAGGCCTCAGCGGTTTTGATGTGTTGGTAAAAGAGGTGGAAAGTGAGACGTATGACTTGGATTGTAAATTGGAATACACGGTTGCCGGCGACACAAGCGACAAACAACGAACGAGAGGTGCAATAAAGGACCGTGTAGAAATAATTGATGTGCCGGAATGTAGGGACCGGACATCAGAGACGGTAATGACAGTGACGAGGGAGGGGAAAGAAGACAAGGGCAGGTTGGTAATTTCAGAAAAAATTTTGAATGAATGGAGTAATGACAATTTAAAATTTAATCACATGAAAATGGTAATGTATGATTCACATCAACAAGCTATTATAGAAAAGGCTGATTCGGTGGGCAAAGGTTTTATGAGTGATAAAGAAGATTCTGAGCGGACCATATTGGAGATTTTTGGAAGCAAATTCTGTGGGCTGGACGGGGAAGCTACAAGGAAAAAAAAAGACCAAGTCTGATTTATTAGAAAATTCGGCTAACTATACAGATTATTCAAACAAAGCCTTGGTATTGCAATTGGGCCTAACACATTCAACGGGCCACACCATTAGAGACGCTGGGACCAAATCAGCGTGTGGGCTGATCCAACCTCATCCGGGTCGGGTCGAAGGGAAGCTCCTCCATCCTGGTACAACAATTCGGTTGCGCGACCTAGCTAACCCCAGCGCAGCAACAGCGAGACCTGGCGCAGCACACTCACGACGAGACGAAGATGGAGGCTATGGAAATGACAGCTTTGTGTTGCGCTGTCGCACAAGGCCATGCCGAGATGGAGTGAGACGAGCTGCGCACCTTGGGACTGTGGACATGGCAACCGATGTTGAAACCTGTCCACCAAACTCAAGAACGGTGATTCACGCAGAGGAGGCCGACGTGAATGGTGAGGAGGGAACCGGTGTAGCAGCTGAGTGGAGAAGAGTAGAAGGTATGACAGGAGGGATGGAGATGAGCGCAGCAGAAGCAGGGACTGCAAATGCAGCGTGCTCGGCAACAGGGGGCTTTGGGGAGAATGATGGTGCTGTCTGTTCTTTCGAAGGTAATGGGAAGGCAAGTGACGAAGGAGATGACGGTGGGTACAAAGGTAATGAGGGTGAAACGAAATCTGACAGTGAAGCTGAAAATAGGACTTATTCTAAGGAGCGTGTGGATCATGAACGTCATGTTGTAAATAAACATAGGGATTTGACAGTACGCAGAGGGAGTTTGGTGCACGGTGGAAACGATACAGGGGAGACTCTAACGGAAGGAGAAGGTGATGGAATTGATAGTAGTACAAGCGACAATCAGAGTTTGAAGGTGAAGGAGCAAATGATAGAGAACAAGAGGACCTGGGAACTAGCAATTGAATCCGGTGCTATGTTATACAACGAGGAAGATGATATTATGGCAATCCTACAAGCTCAGAATGAAGAAAATGCACAGAAGAGAAGATTGGCAAAACAGAAAACGAAAGCAAGACGATGTAGGCCTAAGAATAAAAAAAAGGTGTGTAATAATGTATTAAAATGATATTTTGTTCTTGGAATGTTAGGGGGTTGAGGGGGGATGGAAAGTTGAGAATGATAAAGGACTTAAAGATAAAATATAGATTGAATATGTTATGATTGATTGAGACTAAAAGGCAAGTAGTGACAAGGTTCGATGTGGCACAGCTATGGGGATGCAGTAGTGTTGGATGGGAACATGTTGGGTCTGATGGTGCTTCGGGTGGATTATTGCTACTATGGGATGAACTTATTTTTAAAATAAATAATTGCTACAAAGGAGATAGATGGTTGTGTGTTGAGGGAGTTTTATTAAAGAATAATTTTAATTGTGCATTCCTATTGGTTTACGGTGCTCATACCAGAGATGAAAAACTTGTTGTGTGGGAGGAGCTGAGTTATATTGCTGGGTTGTGTCAGGTTCCGTGTTGCTTCATGGGAGATTTTAATGAAATTGTACATGTTGATGAAAGAAAAGGTTATGGAAGTTTAATAGGATCTGCGGAAGACTTCAAGAGTTGGATACAAGATATGCATTTGGTGGACTTACCGCTTAATGACCGTAAGTTTACATGGTTTAGAGGATGTTCATGTAGTTAGATTGATAAAGTGATGGTGAGTTTAGAATGGATTGAAGAATTCCCAGAGATTCGACTAAGAGGAGGACCAAGGGGCTTGTCAAATCATTGTCCGATGATAGTCGAGGATACAAAGATGAGAAGCGGCCCAAGACCGTTTAGAAGCCTAGACTCATGGTTTACACACGAAGGGTTTCTAAGAATGGTTAAGGAGGAATGTAGGGGATTAGGGAAGATAGAATTCACAGAAAAATTAAAGGCATTAACAGTTCCCCTGTGAAGATGGCACAAAGACAACTTTGGTGACATGGATAAGAAAATCATGAAGTTTGAGGAAGAGATTAAGAAGATAGACGACATGGTAAGTAGTGGAGCATATGATGAAACAGTGGAGGCAAGAAGGAAGGCTTTGGTGACTTGCTGTGAGAGATGGTACGTTAGAAAAGAGTTGCACTGGAAACAGATGTCACGATCTCAACATGCAAAGGATATGGACAAAAACACCAGATACTTTCATCACATAGCTTCTTCAAGGAGGAGGAATAACAGAATTGATGCTCTGGTGATTAATGGAAGATTGGTTAGAAACCTAGCTAGGATAAAAATTGCTATTATAGATTTTTATAAGCGATTGTACCATCAAGAGGAATCTCCTGTGGTGGGTTTCAAAGATGGACTGGTGAATATGATATTAGAAGAGGAATCTGTGGCTCTAGAAGTATTACCGTCAACTGAAGAGATTAGAGAGGCTGTGTGGGATTGTGAATCATCTAAAGCACCGGGAAGTGATGGATACAACATGAACTTTATCAAGAAGTGATGGGATGAGATTGGGATTGAGTTTACAGCAGCTGTGACGAGTTTCTTTCAGACAGGCAGGTTACCTAAAGACTCTAACATTACATGGGTAGCGTTAGCTCCCAAGTTCGTTGGGGCCAAGGAAATCAAAGACCTTCGCCCAATCAGTATGGTCGGATGTGTATATAAGGTGATCTCGAAGGTGTTAGTTAGGAGGGTGCGACTAGTGATGCCGGGACTGGTTGGAGAGACTCAGAGTGCATTTATCAAGGGTCGTAAAATACATGATGGGGCACTTATTGCATGTGAAACTGTGCATTGGTTTAAAACAAGGAAAAAGGAGGCGGCAATAATCAAGCTAGATTTTCAAAAGGCATATGATAGAGTCAAGTGGAGTTTTGTGGACATCGTCTTACAAAAGATGGGATTTGGGCGAAGATGGAGGGAGTGGGTTATGGAGTGTGTTGGCACAGCCTCTATGTCAGTCCTGATAAATGGTTCACCAACAAAGCCGTTTAAGATGGAAAGAGGATTGAGACAAGGTGACCTACTATCACCCTTTTTGTTTGTACTTGTAGTGGACGTTCTACATAGAATGGTCGGGGAGGCAGTTAGGAACGGCCGTATATTCCCTTTATTGGTTGGGAGAGACAATATAGAATTGTCGCACCTTCAATTTGCAGATGACACTATCTTGTTTTGTCCGCCAGAGGAGGAGACTATTAAGAACTACAAAAGGCTCTTGCGTTGCTTTGAGTTGATGTCGAGGCTAAGTATCAATTTTGACAAATCCAGTTTGATCCCAATCAACTGCGGTCAACAATGGGTGCAAACTATCTGCAGCTTGCTGGGGTGTAAGGCAGCTACCCTTCTAGTCAGATATCTTGGAATCCCTCTAGGAGCTAACCCAAGGTTGGTCAAGACTTGGAAACCAATAATAGACAAAGTGGAGGAGAAGCTCAGCTTATGGAAATCAAAGGTGCTCAACAAAGCGGGTAAGTTGGTACTTATTAAAGCTGTTTTAAATAGCCTGCCGATATACTACTTAAGTTTATATAAGATGCCGAAGGCTGTTGCGGAAAAATTGATCTCATTACAGAGAAAATTCTTGTGGAGTAAGGAGGATGGTAGGAATGGTGTATCGTTGGTTAGATGGGAAGTGGTTCAGGCTCCAAAAAGTCTAGGTGCCTTAGGAGTAGGAGATGCGATGGTCCGGAATACAGCACTGTTGTTTAAGTGGTGGTGGAGGTTTTCTAAGGAAGATTGTCCATTGTGGAAGAAGGTGGTATGCTCCTGCAACAATCTCAATCCTAATGAGCTGCTTTCTACTCAGACATTGCCTACTAGAGGGGGTCCATGGAAGGATATTTGTCAACTATAGATTAAGGAGCAACATGTAAGAGATAAGATGATAACTGGATTGACTATGGAAGTTGGTGATGGTAGAATAACTCGGTTATGAGAGGATGTCTGGCTATATTGTGGTCCTTTGAAGGATAGGTTTCCAAGGCTCTTCTCGGTTTCAATGCAGAAAGGATCTGTCATAGGGGATTGTGGGTTTTGGGATGGGTTGGACTGGGTTTGGAACCTCCAATGGAGGCGTGAGTTATTCCAATGGGAGTTGGAACTTGTGACTGAATTACATGACACTTTGAGGCTGGTCAATCTAGCAGCTGACAAAGAGGATAGGGTTGTGTGGAAGTTTGACAGACAAGGAGTATTTTTTACTAACTCATTTGTGCAGGTGTTGCAGGAGGAAACACTTTCGGAAGACGTAACAAGTTATAGTTTCACCAAGGATAACTGGAAAGGCTTTGTCCCGCCGAGAGTGGAGCTGTTTGTGTGGTTCGTCTTGTTAGGCCGGGTGAATACAAAAGAAAGATTATGTCGGCTTGGAATAATTAACCATGAGGATAATTTGTGTGTACTATGTAATAAGGATGTGAAATATATTCATCACTTATTTCTTAGATGTGAATTTACTTGGCAGGTGTGGTGCACATGGCTAACTTATCTAGACAAGCAGTGGCCCATTCCCGGTACTTTGAAGGAACATTTTCAAAGCTGGACAAGAGCAACATGTAGCAAGAAGGACCGCAAAAAATGGTTCATATGTTTCTTTGCGGTAGTTTGGAACGTCTAGATCAAAAGAAATAGGAGGATATTTCAGAATAAAAGAACAGGGGTAGAGGAGATCATTAATTTGTCAACTTGTAGCTACCAGGAGCGGAGATGTGATAACCCCTTTTATTGTTGATGGCAATGTCGAAGATAACAAGGGATATGTCTTTGCTTAATAAGGACTATGTGTTTATGATTCTTGTTGTCTAGTTTTTTCTTTACTTGTTCTCTCCACTTTGTGTGTTGAGCTATTTTGTTTTAAAAAAATATATAAATATAAATTAAAAATAAATTAAACTATATTATATATAAACATATATTAATAACTAATTTTAATAGTTAATTTTGGATTTGAATTCTCTAAAATTTGAATTTCACTTTAGAGGATAAAGTGTAATCTCTCACCATTTATTTTATAGGTGGACTCAAGAGAAAATATGAGAGAGAAACCATTCAACGGTGAGAGAGATTATACTTTTTTCTCTGAAGTAAAAATTCAAAATTTAGAACAAAAACGAGACTTCATAAGTTCAGGTCCTTGAGAACAGAACAAAAAACGGGCAGAATCCATAGTTTGCCAAAAAAAGATACTGCTATTTTGAAGAGACAGTTATCGCACTTGAAAACCTATTTGGGTGGCATTAAATATATGACAGGCTTACCCGATATTGTCATAATCGTTGATCAGCAAGAAGAGTATATTGGTGAAATAACATGGGCATAATAGGACATTGCTGAGATGAAAATTTAAATATATATTAATAATGCTCAAATATTATTAATAATCAGAAAAAAAACTCCCATCATAAACTGTATATATAATAGTATTACAAATTATTGTAGGAACGAATTATTGTTGATATGACTAAGAAATAACTTGTAATTGAGAGCATGTAAACAAGCTATTCACAAATTCCATGATGTTTTCATAAGAACTTCCACCTCCATCGCTAACAGCTTTCAGAACCAAAGATTTCCATTGCATGGCATTATTCTTCATGTCTTTTCCTTTCTCACACTCCATCATTTCTTTTATGCAATCCCTCAATGCTTCACTCTTCACAATCTTTTTCTCATTAATTGGAACTCTAATTCCCACTTTCCAAACATCAACCATATACTTTGCATTTGTGATTTGATCAGACCATTGAGGCACTACAATAGTTGGAACTCCTAAACTCAAAGTTTCCAATGTAGAGTTCCAACCACAATGTGTTACAAAACATGCCACAGATTCATGAGCTAATACTTTCAATTGGGAGCACCATGTTACTACCAAACCCTTCTCTGATTTCTTTGCAAAATCTTTTGGAAGTTTAATCTCTTCAGAGGTTCTAACCACCCACAAAAAATAATGATTACTATCTCTTAGACCATATGCTATTTCTCTCATTTGTTCCTCATCAAGAGGAACCAAGCTCCCAAATGAGACATAAACAACCGATCCATTTGGTTTATTGTCTAGCCATTCCATGCATTCTTCTTCACTCTTGAATGCTGCAGCTCCATAATCTTCATCATCCTTAATTCGTTTGTCCAAAAATACAGAGGGAATATTTGGTCCGATGGTTCTAAATTTTGGCCAAATCTTGGTAGTCCAATCTGTCACCTAAAGTCATATATAAGTAATAGCAGGCCTTTGAGAAATATGATTTATGAACCATGATAACATTATGCATGTTGAATGAGAAACTTTATCCAAAAAGCAAGAGTAAAATGAATATATTTTTATAATAATGTTTGAAAGAAAATAAAAAATTAATTTAAAATAATTTTATTTTATATTTTTTAATTATTATTCATTTTAT
>NC_029788.2:124518560-124519409 GCF_000816755.2 Arachis ipaensis
TTTATTCAAACAAAATATTTAAAATTTTTTATTAATAATAATTTTAATTTGTGCCGATATAAATAAGACACATAATAACCTATAAAGTATTGACACCTATGAAATATGAGCGTTTCACTGAATTGTCGTGTTTACATGTTTGGACACATTTCAAATACGACACTCATCAATACTCGTGCAACACACATGTCTGTCGTGTTCAACCGTGTTTTAACAAAAAATAAAAAAATCTTCACTAGACACGCTTGANTGCATCATATATATTAACTAAATCTATTATAAATATTATACGCACAAATATAAATATTAAGTTAAATAAAGTAATTTTGTATTGGTATTTCTGTAGTATTACTATATATTGATTAGTTGGAGAATTTAATGACAATATATTTTCCCCTGTAAAGTGTATCTATGTTCTCTTCCTTTTCAATATATGATAGTTAGTTAATATTAAATAAACTCAAAACTGATTAGCTACTTCACATCAAGAATGATTTCTCTTCATTTCTTAAATTACAATAGTGAGTTAGTGACCTTTCTATTATATTCAATGTGTGTAATATGGAAACAAATTGCGCGCGACGTCAATTAATTAAGATGATAGATATATTATTCTTCTAATAAGAAATCTTGGTTCAACTTTTAGTAATAACAAAAATAAATTAGAAAAATTGAGGACTAAAATAAATTAAGAAAAAAATGTGCGCCACATTTTTTTTATTCTCACTACATATAAACACTTTGTATGTATATATCTACTATATATAAATGAAATATGAGAGAAATTTGATGCATAATTTTTTTTATTTGTCATTATATATAATTCATAAGAAAAAAAATATTCATTTG
>NC_029788.2:124519781-124521506 GCF_000816755.2 Arachis ipaensis
ATTCTTTGTTAATATTATGATATTATTTTTTCCAAAAACTTAAATTGATAGAAAGAAGCAATATGAATAGTTATATCTTTAATATTATTCCTCAAACAAGAGTTTCTTTTTTACTTTGTTTAATTTTTGCGTAATTTTTTTCTCTTTTTGTCGTATGCTATTTTTTTTATTTATAGAGTTCATTAAGGATCAAATTCTAATTTTTTCAAACATAAAATTCTAATACCATATCATAATACTATTTCTCTCAAAATTTAAATTAATAAAAAAAATAACATAAATAATTAGATTTCTGATCATTAATACATTAGTCTTTATAATTATAATTGCTTACCTCTTTGTCCAGCTCATAAAATGAATTGCATAGGACCCAATCAGCTTTGTCAACGTTGGAGAATTGACCCACTACCAAGCCAAGCAAAGCCAAATCTTCATCATCACAATTGTGGAAGAAAGAAGGCATATCACAAAGTTGAAGTTTAGGCATAGAAGGAAGTGAAATTTCACTCTCAATCAGAGGAACCTTAATCTTTCCCAATTGAACATGATAATATATGCTATTCACAGCCATATTTTGAGTGAAGTAAGAAGCACCTACTATGCCAAATCTTTTGGCAACATCTAATGCCCATGGTGCCACTGAATCATAGATAATGCAATCTATTGGGTTTCCTAATTTAGCAAGCTTTTCTATAAGATCAACAAGGGTTGGTGGGCCCACTTGCCAAAACCGGCCCAAATAGGCCTTAAAGGTTCCAGCTTCACCGAACCCACCATTGTGAAACCCATCAGAGATTGATTCAAGTGATATGTAAGGTGGCACATTTTGTAAGGTCTTGGAGTAAAAACATGTGGTGGCTAGTGTTATTTTCACCCCTTCATGTACCAAGAGCTTTGAGAACTGAATCATGGGGTTTATGTGGCCTTGACCTGGGAATGATAACACCAAACAATGTGGTCTTGTAGCTATGGCTTTGGTCTCCATATGTATGTACAATATTGTGAAGGTGAAGGGTTATTTTCTTGCAATGTATGTGGGTGTTGGGAGACTAGTGTGTTTGTTAGGTTAACACTCAGCTAAAGGAGTTATATATATACAAGAGGAAAAAAGATTTGGCAATAAGAAAAAATATTTTTTCATTAGAAGTAATAATCAATTCTGTTGTTTTAAATATTTTCCCTCATGTTTAGTTATCATCATCAAGGCTATTTTTGAAAAAAAAAATCAAAATTATTATTTGTCAATATTAAAAATATGTAAATGTATATTATATAAATTATTATTTTGTTATATATAAATGCATTCATCACTAGATTTCCATTGAAAAAGTGAGAAGTAGGGATCGAAAATTGTAAGGATTTGAACTTATATCTTTTATGAATATTTAATCACTTTTTATTAGGTTATTTTTTTTAGAGTAAAATATTGTTTTAGTCATAGTTGTTAGAATTGAATTAACCTACTTGATCAGGCCGAAAAACTGACAAATCGGTCAAGAGGTTGGTCTGGTTAAGAAATCTGACTGTATAAGGAAAAGAATCAGTAAGATTCGATTCGGCCTGGTCGATTTTAGTAAAAATTCGTAAACTGAAGGATTTAAGAAATCCAGACCGATTCGAAGCATTTTTTTAAAAAAGAAACCTTAACCTTTGCTCGAAGCCTCGCCAACCCATCCTCACTTTTCCCTTTCAATATCTCACTTAGAGAGGCAGAGCCTCTAACTC
>NC_029788.2:124521670-124522861 GCF_000816755.2 Arachis ipaensis
GTTGCCATGTCGCCGGCTCCTTTTCCCGTCTCTCTGGCTCTTGTGCATCTCCTTCACTGCATTGTCGCCTTCATCCATGGTTCGCTTGCACTGCGTCGTCGCATCTCCTTGCTCTTGTACGTGTCTCATCATCGTCGTCACTTTCTCGTACGGCGTGGCTCGCCATCCATGCTGCCTCCCCTCGCCATCAAGACTATTTTTGTTACTAGATTTTCATTGGAAAAGTGAAAAGTAAGAGTCGAAAATAGTGAGGATTTGATTTTTTTTTCTAAGATAATTACTTTTATTCTTTGAATAAAATTGGTCTAAAATCGGACATCACACATAATAACGACCCACATGAAAAAATTTCACCAACCAATTAAACAATTATGCAATTGAAGTAATAAAAGAAATTGGTAAGGTCATCTTTAAGAAGAAGTGGAAAGGCAACGGCCGTGCACTCCTCCATGAGCTTTCGGGTAGTGTGAACAACTTTCACAGGCAGCTTCCTCTTACTTTAAAAAACTTGTTCATTTCTGGATTTCCAAATCTGCCATGCCAGGTTAGCTACAAGTTTCTTTATCTCCTTCAATTGTCTTCGTCCTTTATTCTGATTTTGCAATTCTTTCCACCACCACCAAGGCTCATTGATAATTGCTGGGTGATGAATACCCAATAACCTCCAAGCTTCTGCTGAATCTAGACAAACCCACAAACAATGTGATGTTGATTCCTCTGGTGAATTACACCGTGGACAGATAGGGTTAACTTGGGAGATTCGAGTGTGGAGCTTTAACTTGATTGGTAATTCATTATGCATTAGCTTCCATAAGAAAATTCTTTACCTTGGGTTGGCTTTTAAGACTCCATATTCCTGATCATATGAATTTTTTTTGGCACTGTACAGAAAGAAATTCCTCTAGAGGATGCTAAACCTGAAATGCAAGTTTATAACCAGATGAGATTGAATAGCTTTCCTTCTTCTCCTTCAACCAGATAATGTAGTCTTCTCCTTCTACAATTTCTGTGTTAATAATTTCCTCTTCTATTGCTGGATTGAAATGTTCTTTTATTTTTGTTTGATTCTATTGTCTATTTGATAACATTAGTTTTGCAACCTATTGTATAGGTGTTATGGTAGTAAACTCTTTGACCCATGAATTCAGTGCAATACTTATCATGCTGCCTCGTCCTATTCTCTGGAGAAAG
>NC_029788.2:124523043-124542022 GCF_000816755.2 Arachis ipaensis
AAACTAGAAAATATGTAGTATTTACTTTTATAAACTTTAGAAATCAGGGAATTAGGTCTAATCAGTAGTCTCCACCCTTGCTTAGCTAACATAGCAAGGTTGAAGGCTTTTAGATCCTTGAAGTTCAATCTCCCTTGTTCTTTCGGCCTACAAGTAATTCTCTAACTTATCCACTGCATCCTCCTTTTGCTTCCCTTTTGTCCCCACCAGAATTGCAGAATTGTCCTCTGAATTTCTTCGAGTAGCATTTTTGGCAGCTTGAAACAGTTTAAGGTATAAAGTTGTATAGCAGTTGTGACGACTTTTATTAACACCTCCCTGCCACTTGATGAAAGTAAATCCCTTTTCCAGTGTTGAAGCTTTTGCGTAACCTTATCCTTTATGTAATTAAATGTTGTCCTCTTAGACCTTTGGATGACTGACGGGAGTCCTAAATATTTGTCTTGATTGCCAATATGAGGAACTTTGAGTATGTTAGCTAGGGAATCTCGCGTATGCACTGGTGTATTTCTGCTAAAGAACACTGATGATTTATCCAAGTTGACCTTCTGACCACTAATCTCCTTATAACTCTATAAAATCTGAATTAGTCCCCGACAATCCTCTTTCGTAGCCTTACTAAACAGTATTGAGTCATCTGCAAAAAATAAATGATTGATTTTGGGGTATCGGTGATTAAATCTCAATCTAAAAATTTTCTATCTCTGTTCTCCTCTGTGGAGCGGATGGAAAAGTTCCTCTGCACAAAAAAGTCGCCTTGCCGCACCCCTCTACATAGTTTAAAGAAACCATGAGGTTGACTATCCACAAAAACAGAATAAGAAACTATCATCACACACTCCTTAATCAAGTCTACCCATTTATTACAAAATCCCAACTTTCTCATTATAGACCATATGAAAGACCATTCCACCCTATCATATGCTTTACTCATATCGATCTTCAAAGCGAAATCATGACTCCATATTTCTTGTTCTTTAGAAATGCATGAATTCACTGCAATTAATACGTTGTCACTAATTAGTCTTCCTTTAACAAAAGCACTTTGTGTATCACTGATCAATCTATTCGTAACAAACTGCAACCTATGCACCAAGATCTTGGATATAATTTTATAAAACACACTATTAAGGCTTATAGGTCTAATCTGCTTCATATTCCTAGCATTTGAAATTTTAGGAATTAAGAAAATATTTGTATAATTAAAAGCCTTAAGTAATTTATCTCCAGAGAAAAAACTTCTAACTGTTTTGATGACGTCCTCTTTAATCGTATTCCAATAAGCCTGATAGAACTTAATAGTGAATCCATCATCCCCAAGTGCAGAGAAGAGGTTGATAGAAAAAATTGCCGCTTTGATCTCTTTTTCTGTCACTCGTCGGACTAGCCTCCGGTTAGTTACTGCATCTATTTTCTTTGGAATATCCTGAATCTCTTTGGCTGGGTCCTTCGGGTTGCTTGAGGTAAAAAGAGTCTCAAAATACTTCTGGGCTGTTTCTGCTATTTTTTCTATCTCTGTTGCTGTATTTCCTTCTTCGTCCTCTAAATACTATATTTTGTTTCTTCTATTCTTCGCTTGGAACTTGTAGTAAACGAACTTTGTGTTTCGGTCACCCCAATTCAGCCAATTAACTCTAGATTTTTCTCGCCAATATCTCTCCTCTTGGTCCAGAACTTCCTCCAATTCAGCCTCTAGATTTTAGATTACGATGCCATTGGCATGCTCTCCTTTTCCAATATTTTTAGCCAAATTCTCTTTGACATTAAGAATTCTGACCTTAGAGTTAGAGCAGGAAGACTTTTGCCAATCCACAAGTTTATGTTTGCATTTTTTCAGTTTTGTTGCAAGCTAAAACATTAGTGAACCCTCCACTCTTTCTTTCCAAGTCTCCTTCACAATGGCAGTAACATATCCCATTTCACACCATCTTTCTTAAAATCTGAATCTTTTCTTAAACCTCCTCCCTTCTTTCTCTGTACTAAATAAAATCGGTCTATGATTAGATCATGTGTCCTCCAAGTGCATGACCACAATATTCGGCCAATCATCTCTCCAAGCACTAGTTGCTAAGGCTCTATCCAGCCTCTCCTTAACAAGGTAACCCAAATCAATTAATTAAACCTCCATCATTCATTGAAATTTTGTATGGAAGTACTTAATTTTGCTCTGCCGCCCTTTTTTTCGTGATTTGCCTTGATTGCATTGAAATCTCCTATGACAACTAACTTATCTCCACTAATCTCCATAAGTTGTAACACTCGATTATATTGCTCAATCCTTCTCACCTCTTTCGTACTCAAGTGCACTCCTATAACCTCCCATTTTTTCCCTGCTTGTTGATCATCAGCTATGAAATGAATAAAAAGTTATCATGTCTGAGAATCTAAACATGAATATTGTCTTTTCACACTACCACCAGACCACCTGCCAACCCAATTGGGTCCACTAAGAACATAGAATTATATCTGACTCTCTGCAACACACGCTCCACAGTTGATGAATTGTTCTTTGTATCGCATAAGAACAAAACCTCAGGAGAATGAGATTTAAAAATCCCTTTGATACTGTAAACTGTCAGGGGTTTCCCCAAACTCCGACAGTTCCATATTCCCATCTTCATATCATTTGGGGTACCAAATTATGGGCGGCACCCTCCTCCTTTTCAGCTAAATGTTGTTCTTCCGAGCATGGTTTTTTATTTTTTGATCTTTTACCAGTGTCTTCAGATTGTTGCTTAAACCCCGAGATTGATTTGAAAGAATATTTTCTCCTTGCTAGATATTTCATATTCTTCTTCCTACCCTATTATTACCTCTAGATTTCTCCCCTACTCCAATAGAAAATACATCATCCGAACAGTTTTTATGTATTTGTTCAGCTCCATTTTCATCCACCTTCTCCTTGTCTCCTAAAATATGTTGATCCTCCAATGCACCTCGATTTTCCTCCACTGTACTATTATCTATTCTTTTTGCTCTATACTTCATCTTCCTCCTCCCGCACCTATGAATTATTATCCTGGATAGATAGGTTGGCAAAACCTTTGATTAAACACACTAGTGTTGATTTGTTCAATCTCTCTCTCCCTTCTCCAGCCTTGTTCCTCTAATTCAGGTGCAGATATTCCTTTTGGTTCCCTGTTCTCCTCCCAAGTTGTTTAGCTTGCAGCCAAGGTCCCCATTGTTCTTCTTGTTGACTTCCCTTCACCGAGTCCTCCACATATTGGCTGCAAGCTCTGATTTCATGCCCTACATAGCCGCAATAGTGGCAGAAGTTTCTGATTCTCTCATACTTGATCTGAGTCTTTATGACTTTGTTATTTTTGCATGGAATTTTTAAAACCCTTCTCAAACGCTTAGTTATGTCCAGTAGTATTTGAATTTTGAGAACTGTTTCTTCTTTCCCCCTTGTTGTGAACACATTAGCATCTATGACCTTTTCCATCGCCTCTCCCACCTTTCTCCCTAAATGTGCCGTCTTGCATTGCTCAGGTAGTCCCCACATCTGTACTTGACGTGCAGGCAGAAGTCGGCAAATTAAGAAATCAATATAGAGAATGCGTTGAGAGTATAGTTCTTAACCAGTTAAGATCCGCCTTGTCAATTTAGAAAAGTTGTCACAAAATTTAGAAATAAAAATACTGGGAGTATGAGTCCCAGGTTGTCTCCCAACGAGTTGCAGGAAAGGGTGCTAACTTATTAATCAGGAATTTTCAAGAGAGTTTGAGTTTGAATAATGAGCAATTAAATAATTATAAATTAAAGCAATAAAACTAAGAATGATTATTAATATTTTAATAAAAAGCCTTGACTGGGGGAATGATTAATTGGAAGTTCTATCTTTATTGGGATCTCTTAAGTGTAGTATCAAAAGGTTGTTATTTTCACTTAGTTAACCCTTACTAAATAAAGGAAAGTCAAGTGATTGAGCTAATCCTAATTCGCAAATCCTAGTCCTCTCCCTTGGAAAGGTCTAGCGTTAGTAAATACAGAACTAGCCAACAACTTCTAATTTAACCAACACTTAAGCCTTCCAACTCAAGTGTCTCCTTTTAATCAACCCCATGTCAAGTTTGGGAAATCTACTCCATTGACATGAATATAATACTCAGAAAAATATAAGAAGACATAATAAATTAATTCAAATAAAATAGAGACTAAAAATTAATAAAAAATAAAAGTAATCCTCTTTATCAACAATGCATGAAAATAATCAAATTATAATTCTAAATAAAGTAAATAAGGATATGGAAGAGTAAGGGACAAAGTAAACAAACTAGAATAATATCTTCAACGGAGGTAATGACTCTTCAATATCAAAAAGTATGAAACAATAACTAGGAATGTAAAGAGAAACTAGAGGAAGAGTAATTCTCTCTCTAGATTCAGATCTAAAACTAAAAGTAATCATAATATGAATGAATGTGTATCTCCGTCTATGCATGTGTGTTGAGCCTTTGCTTGTTCCCTGGCTCTATTCTGTGTTTCTGGGCAAAAAACTGGGTCAAAATGCGGCCCAAAATCGCCCCCAGCATTTTCTGTTAATTTTGCAGATCGCGCAGGTCACGCGTACGCGTCGTCCACGCGTTTGCGTCATTCAGCTATTTTCCTTGTCACGCGTACGCGTCGTCCACGCATTCGCGTCATTCGTGCAGACTCCAATCCACGCGTACGCGTTAGGCACGCGCTTGCGTCACTGTAATTTTCTCCTTAGTTTCTTGTGTTCCTTCCATTTTTGCAAGCTTCCTCTCCATTCTCTAAGCTATTTCTGCCCTATGAAACCTGGAATACTTAACACACGGATCACAGCATCGAATGGTATAAAGGAGAATTAAAATATACTAATTAAAGATCTTTAGAAAGCAAGTTTTCAATCATAAAACAATATTAGGAAGGAGTTATAAAATCATGCAATTAGTATGAATAAGTGGGTGAAGACTTGATGAAACCATTCAATTAAACACAAGATAAACCATAAAATAGTGGTTTATCAACCTCCCCACACTTAAACATTAGCATGTCCTCATGCTTAGCTTAAGGAGATAAAATAAATGAGTAGGGAAAAGTAAGACTCATGCAATGCAATACAATATATGTATATGAATGCAACTATATGATTCTGTCTACTTGGTTAAAATAAATAAGTTCTTCAAGATGAAAATAACTCAAACTTCACTAATTCAAACTATACAGTAAAGACAAGTAAACTTGTAAGAAGACAACTCATGAAAGCAGGGAACATAGAATTTAAGCATTGAACCCTCACTGGTGGTGTATATGCACTCTAGTCTCTCTAGTGTATAGGGTAATCACTCTACTCTTCTCTAATAATGCTTTCTAAACCTTGTTCTTCACCTAACCAATCAACAAGTATTTAATATACCAATGTAAACATCATGAGGTCTTTTCAATGTTGTAATGGGGCCAAGGTAAAGGTGAGGGTATGTATATGGCTAAGTGAGCTATAAATTGAATCCTTGATTAACCTAAGCTCTTACCTAACATATACACTCTTATTTTCTTCTTAAAGCATCCTTAACTTACCCAAAGTTTTTTCACTTTTGTATCACATACTCATGCATCAACTTTTTTCTTAACTTGTATCACATATGCATTGATCTTTTCATTAACTTAACTTAGCATTGTGATAATTTTGTCCCCTTATTTAATTACTTAATTACTTGAATATTTTTGGATTTTTTTTTAAGCATAAAAATAAACATAACATTATCAATGCACATGGATTTTCAATTTTTCTAGTTTCACATGAGTAGGTACTCAAATTTCCATTATTTTATCATGACATATTCCCTTATTAACCCATGTTTCCACAATCTTCCCATACTCAATTGACACACAATTTCTATCTTAAGCTAACCAAAGATTCAATTGGGATATTTAATTGTTTTTCCACTTAAGGCTAGTAATATGGTAAAATATAGAACAAATAGGATTTAAAAGACTCAAGTGGCTAACAAAGGTAAAAGGAAGGGTAGGCTATTTTGGGATAAGTGAGATAAAATAATTAATGACCTCAATCATATGCATGCATATAACACATTAAACATTGGACATATAGGATGGAACAAAATAAAGATTACAATCATAGAGAAGTAAACACACAAGAATAATATTTATGGTTAAATAATGTAACCATGTCATTAAGCTCAAGTCTCTCAGGTTGTGTGTTCTTAGCTTTTTAGACTATGTTCCAAATACAACTTCTAACAATTTTAACACAAAAATTTTGATTTAAATTAGTGAAATTTTTCAAAAATAGGGTCTTAAAAAGAAACTTATTAATTTTTCAACCAAATAGAACATGCATGCAATTAACCTATTACTATGCAATTTATCCTATCCTAACAAAAGAAGAAAAAAATAAAATAAATATCCTATTTTATTGGTGCTAAGGAAGAGAAATTACCTCCGGAAGTCAGATACTAACTGACCTCCCCACACTTAAAGCTTTGCACCGTCCTCGGTGCCATCTGTCAGGAACAAAGGGGGGCTGGTAGCAGCATCTCCACAATGGGGACCATCATGGCTCCCTGTGCTGGTAAATGAAGTGGAGTCCGGGATGTCTGGATCTTCTTTAGGTGGGTGGTTACCAACAAGTAGCTCCTTGAGGTATGTAAATCTGCGCTTGTTACGGCGCTCTCTTTTCTTTCCTTTCCGGTCAAGCCGGTCTAGCCTCTCAAGTATCTGATGGAGCAGTTGGTTTGTTGAAGGTGCTTGTGATGTGGAAGAAGAAGGGATATCTTCTGCTGGTTCTGTGCTCCGGTTGATAGTGGCTGCAGGAGGTTTGATATACTTCCCGTTAGGGACGTATTGATCATCTCATGGAATCATGGCATTGGTGTCTCCAGCTCTGTAGGAGACTCCGGCTGCTGAGACTAGATCTGAAACCAAGGCGGGAAAAGGTAAGTTGTCCGCAATTTGTACGTGTCCCATAGCATGCCGAATGTGTCTTGGTAAATTGAGGTGCTGGTCTGTAAGGATACACCAGAGTAAAACAGCCATGTCTGCAGTGAAGGAGGATTCATGAGTGCTCGGAAAGACGTAATGGGACATAATCTGTGCCCATACTCGAGACTCCAAGGTGAGTGCTGAAGCCAATATGCCCTTAGGTCGGGACCGATGGTATTCGTAGATCCATATGCTGCCATGTTGTGCTATAACTCTGAGAACGGCATCCCAGTCAAATTGGTATGTCTGGCGCTTGAGTGAGGCTTCTTGGAATGCGTCCAATCCTTCTGGAGTAGGGGAAAGATCTAAAGCTCGTTGAATGGCCTCTTCTGTTATAGGGACTTGCTTCTGACGGACATAGACAGATTGCATTGTTGGCATGTGAAAATTGGAGTAGAATTCAACTACCCATGAAAGGTTAACTTGCTGTGGCTGTCTCCGTAGGAATCCCCATCGTCTTTGCTTAATGCGGGGCTCAACAAATTCAGCAATATTGGTCGGGAGGATAAGAAGGTACTCATTGTTATAATTCCTCTCAGCCAGGATGGGAATATCTGCTCACAGTAGCGGTTAGTGAACCGCGTAGTGTCCTTTGCTGAGAAGGCTTTCTCTTTTTCATCGACCTTGATGATCCTCTTGATTCGTGTTGTTGAGGGCTTTACCGCTGTTGAAGATGGCTCTGTCGTTAGTGTCCTTTTTGTTCCTTTCCTTGATGGTGGTTTGGGAGTAGCTTTCTCTTTACCTTTCTTGGTGGCCATCCTGAAAAGGAAAAAGAAAGTAATATGTAAAGCTAAGGGTTCGAGCAAGGGAGTGGATAGTATAGGTGATAATCAATGCACGGTGAAGAAGGATGTCGTTAACACATGGTCATGACTACATGTGAGAAGTTCATCAATGGAATTATAGCAAGTGCAGGTGATGACAAGTAAATGCAAGATATTTATTGGTATGCTGGAAAATGCATGAGTAGCATAGATCAAGCATTAAATATCCAAGTTAGATTATCAACCCTTTCAAACTAACAACCTGTTTGTATTGACAATTATATTTGATCAATAAAATATAAAAGGGGTTTTGTGAAAAACAATCATTAGAGTAGTAGTAACATAAAAATAATGCACAATGCCATACGGGCTTTTTCACAAACACATAGCATGCATGGTGAATATGTTATTGAAAGTATTAAGTTGAACATGCAAGCAACCCTTTAAGAAGTAATATTAATTGTCAAACAATTCCACAATAATTCACAAGCAACATATAAAAGAAAACAATCACCCAAATAAATTTCTAACACCAATTAAAGGAATAAAAAGAAGAGAAAAGAAAGAAAAGGTAAATATAGATAATGAAAAAGAAAACATAAAGAAAAATAATAAAGGAAAAGTAAAAAGTAAAGAAAGAAAGAAAGAAAAGAACCTTGATAATGGATGTGAAAAATAAGGAATGAGAAAGTAAAAAGTGAGAAAGAATAAAGAAATAAGAAGTGAGAAGAAAGAAATAAGAAGGAAAAGAAAAGATTTGGATTTGGGGGAGAGAAGATAAGATATTTGGCTGATCTGGATAAGCTGTGCGCCGCATGTAACGCGGACGCGTGGGTCACGCGATCGCGTAGTGTGTGATATTTGTCAGGTGATGCGGACGCGTGGGAGCCTGATTCATGCTACTGGCGCAAATGCAGCCTCGCGTACGCGCAACTCTCTGTTTTAAATGTATTTTGCCAAAAATCTGGGTGACGCGTTCGCGTGAGTGACGCGATCGCGTGAATGGCCATATTTTGAAAACGACGCGGACGCGTGGGGCATGCGTTCGCGTGATAGGGCTTGTGCTTCCAGCACGAGTTCAGTCTAGCTCCATCATAACTCTCTGCCATACACCTCTTTACGTCGATTTTGCAGGGCCACGCGGTCGCGTGGGTGACGCGGATGCGTGGGAAGGCTATTTTTCAACATGACGCGGACGCGTGGGCATATTTGTGCTTAAGGCACGCCTCCAGCCACGCTCTCGCGTGACTTTCTGTTCAATTCTCTTTTCTTCCGAATGCACCTATGACGCGAACGCGTCGCGTGCGTTTTTTTTTTATACATAATGCAAATGCAAATGCAGGCTATATGCAGCTATATGCAGAGATTATGAGAAGAGTCATTTACAAAAACAAAAATAGAATAAAGTAAAATAAAACTAAGACTAAAATGGAACAATCATACCATGCTGGGTTGTCTCCCACCTAACACTTTGCTTTTACGTCCTTAAGTTGGACGTTCTTTAAGCTCATTCTGCTTCTGTTGGTGGGTCTTCCAAGAGGAAAACCTCTACTTCTTTGTGATCCTTAATCTTTTCTCTATGGTAGAGCTTTAGGCGATATCCATTGACCTTGATAAATTTAGAGCTAGAAGGATGACACAGGTGAAAAACTCTGTATGGCTCTGCCTTTTCTACTCTGTAGGGACCTTCCCATCTTGATCTCAGTTTACCTGGCATAAGCCTCAGCCTGGAGTTATATAGAAGAACTAACTCTCTTGGTCTGAATTCTCTCCTTTTTATGTGCTTGTCATCGACAGCCTTCATCTTCTCCATGTAACGCTTGGAGTTGTCATATGCTTCTAGGCGAAGATTCTCCAATTCTACTAGTTGCAGCTTCCTTTCAGCACTAGCTTCTTCAAAATTCATGTTGCACTCCCTTATAGCCCAAAAAGCCTTGTGTTCCACCTCCACTGGAAGGTGGCAAGCCTTTCCGTATACTAAGCGGAAGGGGCTCATCCCAATGGGTGTCTTGTACGCTGTTCTATATACCCAGAGTGCATCTTGTAGCCTGGCACTACAGTCTTTCCTATGAGGCTTTACTATCTTCTCCGAAATGCGTTTAATCTCCCTGTTAGACACTTCTGCTTGTCCATTGGTTTGGGGATGATAAGCTGTTGCTACTTTATGAACAATCCCATGCTTTTTCAGTAATTCTGTCAGTCTCCTGTTACAAAAGTGAGTGCCTTGATCACTCACGATTGCTCGTGGTGACCCAAAGCGACAAATAATATGGTTTCTAACAAAGGAAACAACAGTGTTAGCATCATCAGTACGGGTAGGAATTGCTTTCACCCATTTAGAAACATAATCTACAGCTAACAATATATAAAGATAACCATTAGAGTTTGGAAAGGGTCCCATGAAGTCAATGCCCTAAACATCAAAAATTTTACAGAAAAGCATAATCTGTTGAGGTATTTCATCCCTCTTGGATATATTACCAAACCTTTGGCATGGGGAACAAGATTTACAAAATTCAGCAGCATCTTTAAAAAGAGTAGGCCACCAGAATCCACAGTCTAAGATTTTTCTAGTTGTTCTTTGAGGGCCAAAATGTCCTCCACTCTCAGAAGAGTGACATGCCTCTAAAATGGACTGAAATTCTGATTGTGGTACACATCTTCTAATTACCTGATCAGCACCACACCTCCACAAATATGGATAATCCCATATAAAATATTTAGACTCTCTTTTCAGCTTGTCCCTTTGATGCTTAGTAAAATTGGGAGGGAAAGTATGGCTAACTAGATAATTAGCTACAGGTGCATACCAAGGAACTACTTCAGATACTGCTTGCAAACTATCAAATGGAAAAGTATCATTGATAGGGGTGGAGTCATGCTTAATGTGCTCAAGGCGACTCAAGTGATCTGCCACTAAATTCTGGTTACCACTCCTATCCTTAATTTCTAAATCAAATTCTTGCAGCAATAGTATCCAACGTATCAATCTTGGTTTAGACTCTTTTTTTAGCTAATAAATATTTTAGAGCTGCATGGTCTGAGTACACTACCACCTTAGTACCAAGTAAATAGGCTCGGAATTTATCCAGAGCAAAAACAATAGCAAGAAGCTCTTTTTCAGTAGTAGTGTAATTAGACTGAGCAGCGTCTAAAGTCTTAGACGCATAAGCAATTACAAAAGGGTCTTTACCTTCGCGCTGAGCCAGCGCCGCTCCTACTGCATGGTTGGAGGCATCACACATAATTTCAAATGGCTGGCTCCAGTCTGGTCCTCTCACAATTGGAGCTTGAGTCAGGGTGATCTTCAGCTTATCAAATGCTTTCATGCAATCTTCACTGAATTCGAACTCAATATCTTTCTGTAGCAATCTGGATAAAGGCAATGCTACCTTACTGAATCCTTAATGAATCTCTTGTAAAAACTTGCGTGGCCAAGGAACGAACGGACTTTCCTCACAGAGGAGGGGTAAGGTAAACTAGAAATGACATTTACCTTTGCTGGATCTATAGAAATACCAGTATTAGACACAACATGTCCTAGTACAATTCCTCGTTTTACCATAAAGTGACATTTTTCAAAATTCAATACAAGGTTTGTACTAATACACCTGTCTAATACTCTAGATAAACTATCTAAGCAAAGGCTAAATGAATCACCATATACGCTAAAATCATCCATAAAAACTTCCATACAATTCTCAATAAAATCTGAAAAGATGCTCATCATGCATCTTTGAAAAGTAGCCGGTGCATTACACAAGCCAAAAGGCATCATTTTGTAAGCATACATTCCAAAGAGACATGTAAAAGTAGTCTTCTCCTGATCCTCAGGAGCTATATGAATTTGAAAGTTGCCTATATAACCATCTAAAAAGCAATAATGGGATTTACCTGACAGGCGATCAAGCATTTGATCAATGAATGACAATGGGTAGTGATCCTTGCGAGTGGCTTGGTTGAGACGCCTATAGTCAATGCAAACTCTCCATGAATTCTGTACTCTAGTTGTCAGGAGCTCTCCATGCTCATTCTTTACTGTTGTGACTCCAGATTTTTTGGGCACCACTTGTACTGGACTGACCCATTCACTGTCTGAGATAGGGTAAATGATATCTGCTTCAAGTAGTCTGGTTACTTCTTTCTTGATAACTTCTAAGATGGTTGGATTCAATCTTCTTTGAGGCTGATGGACATGCTTTGCTCCCTCTTCTAAGAATATTATGTGCTCACAAACTTGAGGACTGATGCCTACTATATCCGCTAAGCTCCATCCAATTGCTTTCTTATGTTTTCTCAGCACACTGAGCAGTTGCTCTTCTTGTTGAGAAGTGAGTTCCCTTGCAATGATAACTGGGAACTTCTGATTATCCTCAAGGTAAGCATACTTGAGGTGTGGAGGAAGGGGCTTTAATTTCAATTTCTGCTCATGGCTAGGCTCTGGATCATTCGGGGCTAGTGATAATGGCAAAGTGTCCGCATTGTGTTCAGAGGGTGTCCCCACACTTGGACCTTGCTCCATGTGCTCCTCTTCTATTTCTTCTTGGTGAACTTTAGCTACAGTTTCATCAATGATGTCTCACTGGAAGATAGAATGATCTTCTAGAGGGTGCTTCATAGCTTCATTTAAACTGAAACTCACTGATCTGCCATCTATCTCAAAAGGAGTAAGTTCCTGAGAATGCATCCAACTTGAACTTTGAAGTCTTCAGGAATGGTCTTCCAAGCAGGATTGATGATGGCCTTCCTGAGTCATTAGGGGGCATTTCCAGGATATAGAAGTCAATAGAAAATGTGAACCCCTTAATGCTCACCAATACATCTTCAGTAATTCCAACTACTGTAATAATGCTTTTATCTGCTAACACAAAACGAGCTGCCGACCTTTTTAAGGGAGGGAGCCTCAAGGTATCATATATAGACAATGGCATATACTAACACACGCTCCTAAGTCACACATGCAATCAGAAAATATTACACCTCCAATGGTACAGTTAACCATGCATGGACCTGGATCACTACATTTTTCAGGTATACCTCCCATTAAAGCAGATATAGAACTACCTAAAGGAATAGTTTCTAACTCATTAATTTTATCTTTATGAATGCATAAATCCTTTAGAAACTTTGTGTACTGAGGTACCTGTTGAATGACATAAAAAAGGGGAACAGTTACCTCAACCTTTTTGAATATTTCTACCATTTTGGGATCGAGTTCCACCTGCTTCCTGGATTTCTTTGCAAGGTGTGGAAAAGGGATAGGGATGGAGTCTTGTACAGCTTCAGCTTCTTTTAGTTCTCTGTTTCTTGGTTGAACTGCTTCTTCTTCAACTATGTCTTGTACCTTATCTTCTTCTTCAGCATCTTCCATTTCAGCATCTTCTACTTCTATCACATCCTCAGCTGGGGCGTGTACTATTAGGCTTGGCTCCTCATGGTTCCTCTCTGGCAGTGTGGTTCTGGACCTCAAGGTGATGGCATTGATGCCACCTTTAGGATTAGGTAGGGGTTGAGAAAGAATTCCACTAGAGCTTAAAGGTTGGTTAATGGAATTAGGTAATGAATCTATCCTGGAGGCGAGAGCTTGTAAAGTGGCATTCAGACCATTTAAAGTAGAGTTCAACTGTGTTTGCATGTCTTGTTGTCCTTGTGCAAGAGAACAAAGTATCTCGTCATTTGATGAGGAATTAGGATAGGTGATCTGAGGAACTTGTTGTTGGTTATGCTGGGATCCTTGAGATTGTCTTAGGTGAGGTGCTCTGTAAGGCTGGTTCTGATTCTGCTGTCTGTTGTTGTTATTCCACCTCTGGTTTCCATTGTTATCTCTGCCTCCTCTGTTATAGTTGTCCCTCCACCATGGTTGGAATTATCTCTCCAACCCTGGTTGGAGTTGTCCTGCCATCCTTGGTTATAGTTTCCACCTTGGTTGTAATTGTCACCTTGTTGATTGTATCCTTGATTCGGGCGATCATAGAAGTTATGAGTAGCTGCCACAATGTTGTCTTCTTGTTGGAGCTGCAGACATTCATCAGTATAATGACTATAATCAGCACAGATTTTGCATACTCTTTGTGGGACTAACTGTTGGCTTTGTTGTGGTGGGTGAGGCTGAGCTTGTTGTTGTTGGTTCAACTGCATTTGCTTTAGTAGGTTGGTCATTTCACATATACTCTGTGTAAGAGCAGTAGTTTCAATGCTAGAGGAAACCTCTGCAACAGCTTTTGAGTGGCGATGCCTGTGCCTGTGATTCCTAGTGGACTCAGCTAAGTCGCTGATCAGTTGCCATGCTTCATCTGCGGTCTTGTACTTTTTCATAGAACCATTACTAGCACCATTTAGTGTAGTTTTATCTTGAGACTTCATGTCTTGTGTGAAGTAGCTGATTAACACCAGTCTGTCGATCATGTGATGGGGGCATGCGTCTAGAAGGTTCTTAAAGCGCTCCCAGTACTCATAAAGAGTCTCTGATTCTCCTTGAACAATTCAGGAGATCTCTTTTCTCAGTCTATCTGTGACTTCAGCTGGAAAGTATTTTTCCAAAAATTCTCTCCTCAGTGTATCTCAGTTGGTAACAATCGCTTCAGGTTGGGAGTAGTACCACTCCCTCGCCTTTTCCTCAAGAGAAAACGGGAAGGCGGTTAACAGAATAGAAATTTTATCTGCACCATTACGCCTAACAGTAGAACAGGCTGTCTAGAAATCCCTTAGGTGCTTGATAGGCTCTTGAGCAGGTAAGCCATGAAACTTGGGCATCAAGTTGATTAGTGCAGTTTTCAGTTCAAAATCTGCAGCCAGAGTTGGATGATGCACTTGATACGGCTGCAGTGTAAAATCTGGGGCTCCAGCCTCCTGGAGAGTAATCCTCCTAGGTGCTGCCATTCTATCTGCACGAGAATCAACTGAATCAGTAGTAAAGGAGCTTGTTTCGTTCTCAGATGGCGGTTCAGATTCGCCCTCAGATGAGACTGGTGAATTGATAACAATCACTTCACCACCCTCAGAGGCTATCCTGCGTCGAGCTCGCCTAATACGTGAAAGAGTTCTTTCGATTTCAGGATCAAACGCGGCTAAGCTCGAATCAGGCAGTGAACGCGTCATTCAATGAAAGAAACATATAGCTCATGGTAAAAATAAAAATAAAATATGAAAATAAAATAAAATATGTACACTAATTAATAATTCAGCACACAATTGTAACTCCCCGGCAACGGCGCCAAAAACTGACGTGCAGGCAGAAGTCGGCTAATTAAGAAATCAATATAGAGAATGCGTTGAGATATAGTTCTTAAGCAGCTAAGATCCGCCTTGTCAATTTAGAAAAGTTGTCACGAAATTTAGAAATAAAAATACTGGGAGTATGAGTCCCAGGTCGTCTCCCAACGAGTTGCAGGAAAGGGTGCTAACTTATTAATTAGGAATTTTCAAGAGAGTTTGAGTTTGAATAATGAGCAATTAAATAATTATAAATTAAAGCAATAAAACTAAGAATGATTATTAATATTTTAATAAAAAGCCTTGACTGGGGGAATGATTAATTGGAAGTTCTATCCTTATTGGGATCTCTTAAGTGTAGTATCAAAAGGTTGTTGTTTTCACTTAGTTAACCCTTACTAAATAAAGGAAAGTCAAGTGATTGAGCTAATCCTTATTCGCAAATCCTAGTCCTCTCCCTTGGGGAAGGTCTAACGTTAGTAAATACAGAACTAGCCAACAACTTCCAATTTAACCAACACTTAAGCCTTCCAACTCAAGTGTCTCCTTTTAATCAACCCCCATGTCAAGTTTGAAAAATCTACTCCATTGACATGAATATAATACTCAGAAAAATATAAGAAGACATAATAAATTAATTCAAATAAAATAGAGAGTGAAAATTAATAAAAAATAAAAGTAATCCTCTTTATCAACAATCCATGAAAATAATCCAATTGTAATTCTAAATAAAGTAAATAAGGATATGGAAGAGTAAGGGACAAAGTAAACAAACTAGAATAATATTTTCAACGGAGGTAATGACTCTTCAATATCCAAAAGCATGAAACAATAACTAGGAATGTAAAGAGAAACTAGAGGAAGAGTAATTCTCTCTCTAGATTCAGATCTAAAACTAAAAGTAATCCTAATATGAATGAATGTGTATCTCCGTCTATGCGTGTATGTTGAGCCTTTGCTTGTTCCCTGGCTCTATTCTGTGTTTCTGGGCCGAAAACTGGGTCAAAACGCGGCCCGAAATCGCCCCCAATATTTTCTGTTAATTTTGCAGATCGCGCAGGTCACGCGTACGCGTCGTCCACGCGTTCGCGTCATTCAGCGATTTTCCTTGTCACGCGTATGCGTCGTCCACACGTTCGTGTCATTCGTGCAAACTCCAATCCACGCGTACGCGTCAGGCACGCACTCGCGTCGCTGCGATTTTCTCCTTAATTTCTTGTGGTCCTTCTATTTTTGCAAGCTTCCTCTCCATTCTCTAAGTCATTCCTGCCCTATGAAGCCTGGAACACTTAACACACGGATCACGGCATCGAATGGTATAAAGGAGAATTAAAATATACTAATTAAAGATCTTTAGGAAGCAAGTTTTCAATCATAAAACAATATTAGGAAGGAGTTATAAAATCATGCAATTAGTATGAATAAGTGGGTGAAGACTTGATGAAACCATTCAATTAAACACAAGATAAACCATAAAATAGTGGTTTATCAGTACCCATATGGGAACGAAAGTAAATTCCTTCTCATTAATCTCAATCTCTACGGACCAACTCTGTAGGTTTAAAATGTAATTTTTAAACAGCCATGGTGCCCCCTTCTCTATTCGAACCAGGTCAATTTCCTTTTCAAAGAAAAATTGGAATAGATTCCCCCCATAGTCCATCACCTTAAAGCCCTTTGGTTGTCTCCATATAGTATATAGCGCCGCTTCAAGAGTTCCAGCACTGAATTGTCTGTCTGCCATGAGTCTGCCCGCCAGGCTCTTTGTGCATTTTTTCATTCCTTTCTTAATATCTTCATCCTCAAAGTGAAAAACCTGATCCTCCTCATTATCATGTATGAACTTGTTGTGATCCTAATTAGCAGCCAAAGCTTCCATCATTTTCTTTAGGCACTCTACGAACAAACTTGCAAAATTAGGATTTCTCTGCAAATCCTAGCAGAGCAAAAAAATAACCCTAACAGCAGGGCAATTGTGTTTTCTGCTCTTCAACTAACTACTAAAAATAGTGAAGGTTTGAACTTATATCTTTTATGAATATTCAATCACATTTTATTAGGTTATTTATTTTTAGAGTAAAGTATTGTTTTAGTCATAGTTGTCAGAATTGAATTGTCCTACTTGGTTGGGCCGAAAAGCCGACAAACCGATCACGAAGTTAGTATGGTTAAGGTATCTGACCGTATAAGGAAAAGAATTAGTAAGATTTGGTCTCAGCCAGGTCGATTTCAGTAAAAATTCGTGAATTGACGAATTTAAGAAATGTAGATCGATTCAAATAGGGGTGTTCAAATCCAAACCGATCCAAATTAAACCGTTCATCCAATCCGATTCAAACCGAAAACAGATTAAAACCGTACTAATTCGGATTTGATTGGATTCTATTTTTTGCAAACCACTGGATTGGATCGGATTTCGGATCTATTTTTCATAACCGATCCAATCCAATCTAAACCGCACAATGTGCTATAATATTATTATTTTATTATTATATTTACAATTATACTTATAACATGTTCAATTTGTTATACATTTTTCTATTATTCATGTATTATTATTATTTAATAAATATTTTATGTTGAAAATGTTATTTATTTATTTATTTTAACCAACCTATAATTTTATTTCTATTGTTATGTTATCGTTAGTTTTTTAAGATATTGTTAAAACTTGCTATGTCATTGTTGATTTTTTAAAATTTGATGTTGAGACTTGTTATATATATTTAATTTTTTTATTTAAAAAACCGCAAATCTAAACCGATCCAAACCGCTTGTAATCGGATCGGATCGGATTTCAAAAAATTTTTATCCAATCCAAACCGCACCGCACATAAATTAAGCGTTCGGATCAGATGACTTTTTCCCTTAAAATCGAACTAAACCGCACCGTGAACACCCCTAGATTCAAAGCTCTTTTTTTTTTTTAAAGAAACACTAACCCTTGCTCGAAGCCTCCCCAACCCATCCCCGCCTTACCCTTTCTTAATCTTACTCAGAGAGGCAGAGCCTCTGTTTCTCACACTCACAAAAAAAAAAAAACACCGGCCACTGCTACCTCACGGTTGCTGCCACGTCGCTAGCTCTCTTGCCTCGTCTCTCTGACTCTTGTGCATCTCCTTCACTGCATTGTCCCTTCCGTCTATGGTTCCCTTGCACTGCGTCATCGCATCTCCTTGCTCCTGTACGTGTCTCATCGTCATCCTCGCATCCTCGTTCGGCGTGGCTCGCCATCCATGCTGCCTGCCTTCGCCAGTCTCTGCTTCGTCATGCTTGGTCGCCCTCTTCTTTGCCCATGTTCTACCTTCTTGCCATTAAGTATGTTTTTTCATTTTTTTGTTATTTAGTGATTGGATTATAATTTGATTAACTAAGTAATTGATTAGCTGATATTGATTAAATGATTGAGTTGATTATATTTTGTTGATTATAATTCGTTAATTCTTGGCAGATTATTCAAATTTTTGTTTTACAGTGTAATATATGCAGGTTTAATAGTGGATTGAAAATTTTCTGATTATTAGTGTTTAGGGTTGGTTTTGTTGCTGTGCTATATTGTTGCTATAAATTTATATTGTTGGATAAGAGATAGGTTCTATAAAAAAGTTGCTATTTTGATATTGTTGTTGTGAATTTATATTATTGTTCTATATTAAGACTTGATTGTTGTTAAAATACTAATAAAGATATGTATTTTAAATTTAATTTTTAGTTTTTGACTATTTTATATTTTTTATTTACGTAGAACCGAGTCAACTGGTTTAACTAATGACTTATCGATTGAACTAGTGATCCAATAACTTGATCGGTTTGATCACCGGTTTGATTCTGACAACTATGATTTAGTATTTAATGTTTTGGTTAAATCCTAGTTTCATCATTAATGTTTGATACATTTTATTTTTATCCCAAATGTCTTATTTCATCATATTTTAGTCCTTTAGTCAAAATTAAATTTTTTTTCCAAAAATATTATTTTCTCTATTATGATTTTTTACTAAATATTGAAAAAAAATTATAATTGTAATGATTAT
>NC_029788.2:124542137-124545656 GCF_000816755.2 Arachis ipaensis
TATTGAGTTGCAAGACACATTTAGATTAATAAATTTTGTTACAGATCTGACTTGTTAAAGGTAAAATTTAACTTTGCCTAATCTATGGCTACAGAAAATATGTTGAGAAAACAACAAAGCATCGATTTACATTTGGAAAAGTTACGAAGAAGATTTAATTATTGTGTTGTTGATTCTTATAGAGAAAAAAGATAAATTAATTTTTGATTTTTTGTCTGCGAACATTTAAGTCCCTAAATATTTGAAAATATATTTAAGTTTTTGATTTTTTCAAAATCTGAACATATTGATCTCTGCGTTTAATTTGTCTCATTTTAAAAACTTTTCTACGTGTACATCCGTATATCAGCCAAATTAGGACAATGGAAGCCACATTTGATTTTTTTCATTAGGTCTGACAGACCCAAGTGAATAGAGGGATCGATGTGTCCAAGTTTTGATAAGGTAAAAAACTTAAATATATTTTTAAATCCTCAAGGATTTAAATGTCCATGGGCCAAAAAGTCAAGGACCTATTTGTTCTTTTTTCAGTTTTTTCGTGGGAAAGGTAAAAAACTGTTGAACTCTTGTAAATCATTGAATTAGTGAACCCTATGATGATTATAGTGATGTGTGAATTAGATTGTGTTTTGGTTGATTTGGAGTTCAATTTGGAGATTTGGAATGAAACCTGGGTGATTAAGTTTGAAGGATTGACGTTTGAAAGCTTGGAGCTTGTGAAAGGAGAGGTTTTTGAGGAGTTCCGAGTTTAGGGAGGAATCGGCTAAGGTATGATTTTGCTTTCTCGTAGTTAATGTTTAATGTCACGTGAAAAATTAGGCTAGAAGACCTTAAGATAAGAATGAATTGAATGAATTATTGATGGATTGTGAATATGGTTTATGATGTGTGTATAGAGGATGAATGAATTTGTATGTGTTGGATTATGACTTCGATGGGTATAAAATAATGACAATTGTTGATATGTTGAGGATTGATGGTGAGTTTATGAAATTGAATTGAATGGATTGGTTGAGAGATGTGAGAGTTGATTTTGTAAGCGGTTTGCTATTGAAGTTGGTTGGTTTTTTGAAAAAGATTTAATATTGGAATTGGTTTGATTTTGAAATAATTTGATATTATGAATGATCTGAATGACTGAGAGGTGTTTGGTTTGGTGGTTGGAACCCTTGAAGGGTGACAAAAGTCTGAGTTTTTAGAGAAGATGCTGCCGAAATTTTTATGAAAATTGGAGGCTTCGTTTGAAGTGGTTATTTAGAAATATTTGGGTTTAGGAATTTTATGATTTGATTTTGAGTTATTAAGAAAACGATTAATTTTTTAGTTTGATTTATTTATAAAATAATGAATTAAGTTTTGAGTTTGAATTTTTTATGAATGATGATGACATTGAGACTAATTCTTGACTCTCTGTCGCAATATATAATCGGGTACTTTAACTCCCCGAATTCCCCCGTAGGGATGCATATATATAAATTTAAGCTTGAGATTTTTCCAGAGAATTATATTATTGAGCTTGGAGTTTGACTCTATGGAATATTATTGAACTTGGAGTTTGACTCTATGAAATATTATATTATTGAGTTTGTAGTTTGACTACATGGAATATTATATTTAAGCTTGGAGTTTGACTCTATGGATATTATTTTTGAGTTTGGAGATACGCGCACAGAGGGACTGTCCAATGGTTAGCTACCAGGACATGTCGGGTTGGCTGTATAACTGATAGATGAGACTCATCAGCCATAGAACAAGTATACATCATGTGTATTTGTATGTTTTGTTTGAGTGTGTATTGTTTTGGTCTGCCTAATTGTTTAACTCTACTTATTTGCTACTTGTTCTACTTGCTGTAATTGCACCTCTATCTGTGTTTTTCTTGCTTGAATTGTATGTGTATGTTTTCTGAGAGACCCCTCTTGGCGGAGGTGTGAGAGGGGTTGTTCCACTGATGATTCGGAGGATTGGGGAAGACAGAAAGTGAAGTGTTAGGTTAAAGTTAGATTTAGAACTTGAATACCTTAGATAACTTACTTAATTTCTGGTTTAGTTGGATCATTAAGTTAAAATCTGAATGTCGAAGTTCTAGGAATGCCTCTAGCTTTTTCGGGACCATTTATATTAACTATGCGGGCACCTTTACCATGCGGAGAACTCCTGATTCTCATTCCATACATATTTCTGTTGTTTTTCAGATGCAAGTCGAGATGCACCTCGCTAAGCGTCTGGAGTTTCCTGTGTAAGCGAAGCTTGATTTTTTTGGGATGTTGTATTTTGTATTTACGCTATGTATATATGTATAAAGATTCTCCTCTGTATATATTTTATGTTTGTCCCTCCTAGATGTTGACTTGGAGAAACAGTTGTTTATTCTGTAGTTTGAGTTATATTTTGGGTTGTATAAATACATATAATTACATACTCTGGCTAGCCTTAACTTCGCAGGTCGAGTCTGGAGCTTGATATCTATATTTTGGAACTCCAATCTGTATATTATATTTTTAGCCTTCTTTAATCTTACCTATCCGTTTTACGATTATCCATGCGAGTGTGATACAATTTTCTGTTTTCGCTTTTGCTTAACTTCTTCTTCAAGACTCCTAGTTATAAAATTCTTTCAACTATATTTATATATGTCTTTTCTTTTAGAGGTCGTAATACCTCGCCACCTCTACTTTACGACTTAAGCGTATGGCTCTGTGTGGTGGGGTGTTACACGCAGCCTCTAGCAGCGGCTCGACAGTGAATCTAATGGCCTTCTCCGGCAACCATAGTGGCGACGTCTCAACACCGTCGCGTCCTTTCTCCTTCAAGTTCGGGTTTCTCCTCCCTCTCAACTCTTTTTCACGGCGAGTCTGACGACGACAGCAGCAGCGGCGCAGTAGCTCGATGATGGTGACGCGACGACCTAGCGACAGTGGCAGTGGTAATGGCAAATGGCTCCTCTTCCATCGCTTTTCTCTCCCTTCAGGTTCTTCGACGGCGGCTTCGACCAACGGTGATAGTGACGGTGGGACAATCTCGTTCTTCTTCTCTTCTCTCTCGTGTCTCTCACGCTCTAGTTTTGATTCCTGACGGTGACACCTCTCTCTCGCGAGCTCTCTCCTTCCTTCTGTGACTCGACGGCGACGATGGTGGCAGTGACACCCACTGACGCTGTCTCCTTCTTTTCCTCTCCTTCTTTATTCTTCTTCTTCCTCCCTCTTCTGTTTTTCATTTTCTGCGTGTGTGTGCTGCGTGAGTGAGGTGAAGGTGAGTGAGGGGTAGGTGGCGGTTAGGTTAGAGGGAGTGAGGTGAGAAAATGTGTTGTAAAAATTAGGGTTAGGGTTAAAAGAAATAAGGGTAGTTTGATAATTTTTAATAAAATTAGGGGATAGAGTAGTAATTTAAAACTAAATTTAACCTAATAAAATTATTTTAAAATATTATTTATTTATCAATTTATTAATTTGTTTTAAATAAATATTCTAATTTAAAATTAGAGATAATAAAATAATTTTTTTAGGTCATATAATTAGA
>NC_029788.2:124545805-124546331 GCF_000816755.2 Arachis ipaensis
TAACCCAAAGTATCATAACTTTAATTTAATTACTTTTTAATAAAAAAATAATTTTTAAAAAATAAAATTAAAATAAATATAATAAATTATAAATAATTCATTATTTAATTTTCAAAAACTCAAAAAGTTACAATTTCGATAAAACAAATACCTCTATCCACATTTTCGTTACATAAAAAAAAGTATAAGTAAACAATGAAAATACTAATCAATATGAACAATGGATATATCAGATGTTTAATTCACTAGGTGTGCGTGGATGATTATCCTAATATTAAGATTTAGGTGAGTAATTTAAAAGTGTAGTGTATTTTTATTTTATTAGACCAATTTTAAAATCCATTGTTTATATTATTTACAAAAATCATTACCTACCTAACAAAATCCTTTCATAAATTCTCATCTCATTCCCATATAAATTTTGCGAATTCCTAATACTCCTTCTCACGGGTTACATATAATACCCGCGGACATTCACTTCCGCTTAGTATCTATCTTTGCCATCTCTATTAAAAACATGCAAATC
>NC_029788.2:124546455-124548443 GCF_000816755.2 Arachis ipaensis
AGATCCACCTAATTGTCACAACCAAATTCATAACAATCAATTCCTATATCAGCGAGACTCCTTCAATTCTAAACGAATATGCAGGAGTAGAGTCGTATATAAACTCAAAAATGGTCTTTGTGGATGCTAGTATGCAACTATATATTACGAGAAAATGTAATTTTTTTGTAATAAAGTATCCGAAGCATAAGTTTTAAGTACGCATTTGACTTCCTTGACCTGGGTAATAAGACCTGTAAAGGTATAAAGGGTATTTAGGTCAATTCCTTAAGGTAGTTGTTTATTTAGAGTATTTAGGTATAAAGGGTATTTAGGTCAATTTTTTAAATTTCAGGAGTGAAACAAAGAATTTTTTTGTGTGAATACTACAATGAAAATTTTATAATTGTCTTCATATGAAAATATTTTTTTTTGACCCTTAGATAATGAATTGTATGATTAGATTTTGATATTTATAAAAGTGTTGTCTTTGTTTAAAATGTGACTAAATAAATAAGTTACATTTTTAAACAAAACATCTTCATAAAAAAATATTTTTGCCATCTTCATTTGATTAGTTACTTTTTTTTAGTGTGTGTAGTGTAAGAACAAAAAAAAAATGAAATTCTCACTATTTTACAAGACTATATTATAGCATTAAATTCCTCAACATAATTAACTTAATTCACATTATAATTTAAAAAAATTAAATTGAGGTGTTAAATTTTTTAGTATTAAATTTTTGAGTAAACATTAAAACTAATTCTCAAGAAATTTAAAATTAGATACGTTGATTCCCAATAAATTTTTATTACATTGAAAATTTTTATAATTACACCTGTCTTACAAATGTTAAAATAAGCACCCGATATAAATTATGATATTACAATAATATAACAAACAAGCTATAGATTCATGCAAATACAATAAAGTAGAAAAAGAAAAAGTAGACCTTGTTGATTAGGAAGTAATTTCTAATTTAGGGCATGTAACTTCTGAGGGAAAGAAGCTATTTACAAATTCTATGATGTTTCTATGAGAACTTCCACCACCACCATCACTAACTGCTCTGAGAACCAAAGATTTCCATTGCATGGAATTATTCTTCATCTCTTTTCCTTTCTCACACTCCATCATTTCCTTTATGCAATCTCTCAATGCTTCACTCTTCACAATCTTTTTCTCATCAATTGGAACTCTAATTCCCACTTTCCAAACATCAACCATATACTTTGCATTTGTGATTTGATCAGACCATTGAGGCACTACAATAGTTGGAACTCCTAAACTCAAAGTTTCCAATGTAGAGTTCCAACCACAATGTGTTACAAAACATGCCACAGATTCATGAGCTAATACTTTCAATTGGGAGCACCATGTTACTACCAAACCCTTCTCTGATTTCTTTGCAAAATCTTTTGGAAGTTTAATCTCTTCAGAGGTTCTAACCACCCACAAAAAATAATGATTACTATCTCTTAGACCATATGCTATTTCTCTCATTTGTTCCTCATCAAGAGGAACCAAGCTCCCAAATGAGACATAAACAACCGATCCATTTGGTTTATTGTCTAGCCATTCCATGCATTCTTCTTCACTCTTGAATGCTGCAGCTCCATAATCTTCATCATCCTTAATTCGTTTGTCCAAAAATACAGAGGGGATATTTGGTCCAATGGTTCTAAATTTTGGCCAAATCTTGATAGTCCAATCAGCCACCTAGAAACAAATTTTAGGAAGCAACTATTACATATTGAATTTGAAATTTGAAGAAAATAAAAGAAGAAAAAGAAAATAACGAAAAAAATATAATTTATGCTATTATTAATGTAAAAAAGATAAAAAAAAAACTAACATTCATATAATGATTCCTTAAGAGAGTAAAATAGAAGGCTTTAATAACCTTAATATTAATAAAATAAAACTAGATCATATTCCTAATGTTATTGATGGGTAAAGTCTACTTGTTATTTCTAAAATATTTTTAAAAAAAATTCAAAATATTTTAA
>NC_029788.2:124548599-124551032 GCF_000816755.2 Arachis ipaensis
ATTTTTATATTGAAAATAAACTATATATAACATTATAATAATTTTTATAATTATATAATATAGTCAAATTTAGTAAGTAACAATGTAATATGCAGCTGAATTAGTTAGTTAAAAATAAGTTGAAATGAATAATTAGAAGATGACACAAATTAAAATAAATAACTAGAGAATGACACGTTAGATAATTTAATTAGAGAATTAGTTTGGTAGTATCTGTATATAAGTTTCCAAAATTTACAAAATCTTGATAAAACTTCTAGCTCTTATACTCAATGTATGAATAAAAAAATTCTTCTTCCTCTGTTTTATATCAGATTATTAGTTTTTCTCTATGTTAGTTTTAACAGTAAGATAGTAAAAGTGAGTTATTGGATGAAATTCATACTAATCTCACACTATTAAAATTATTATTGATTGTTATTTGATAGCTACAAATCACAAAAATTACTGCTCCCTAGCATTCCTCAGCATCCGCACGTGGAAGGAGGACAATGACAAAGGAATGAAACGATGCTGAAGATGGTGGGATCTGGGGTGAGTCGGCAGGATGAGGTACCAGTAGTGACCGTGATGTTTTGGAATAGAGGTTAGTGACCGGAAGGAATATTCTAAATTTTTTTTTGAAAATTTTACAAACAAAAAATATACTTTTAACTTCTATATCTATATATTGATATAAGGATGAAACCTTTTTTTTTCCCTTTAAAAAAAATATTTTTCTTTTATATTGATATATAACCGTTTTCACATTGTATGAGTGAATATAAATACAGAATACTCGTAAAAACGTCGAATACTAACCTCTTTATCCAGCTCATAGATTGCATTGCATAGTATCCAATCAGCTTTATCAATGTTGGAAAATTGACCCACTAACAAGTCAAGCAAAACTTGATCTTCATCATCATCACATTTTTGGAAGAAAGAAGGCAAGTCCTCAGGTTGAAGTTTAGGCATAGAAGGAAGTGAGATCTCATCCTCAATGAGAGGAACCTTAATCTTCCCCAATTGTACATGATAGTATATGCTATTCACACCCAAATTTTGAGTGAGATAAACAGCACCAACTATACCAAATTTCTTAGCAACATCCAATGCCCATGGCAAAAATGAATTATAGACAATACAATCTATAGGGTTTCCTAATTTAGCAAGTTTCTCTATAAGCTCAGAAAGTGATTGTGGGCCCACTTCCCAAAACCGGCCCAAATAGGCCTTAAAGTTTCCAGCTTCAACAAACCCACCATTATCAAACCCATCAGAGATGGATTCAAGTGATATGCAAGGTGGCACTTTTTGTAAACTCTTGCTATAGAAACATGTGGTGGCTAGTGTTACTTTCACTCCTTCATGTACCAAGAGCTTTGAGAATTGGATCATGGGGTTTATGTGACCTTGTGCTGGGTAAGATAAGACCAAACAATGTGGTTTTCTAGGATCTATGTTTTTCTTCTCCATGTGTTTGTGTAAACTCAATTTTATTTGTTTCTTGCAATGTTGGTGTGTGTTGAGTTGAGAAACAGAGCCACAGAGGAGTTAATATATAGACAGAGGAGTTGGAAACTTATTAAATGGATGGAACGAACACTTTGAAAGTTTGAATTGAGTTTGTGCACTTTCTAGTCGAAGACACCAAAAGAAGAAAAAAATGTCTCTTTTGGAATTTTTTACTTTTTACATAAGAGTACCTTTTTATATTTATTGTTAAAGTTTATTCAATCTCAACAAATCTAAATTAGATTAGTTAGCTACTAGTTAAACTGATGGAATTTTTGCACCAAAGGCAAAAACCCCATAGAATGTCACTTTTGCAAATTTGACTTTGATACATAAATAGTGTTTGCAAAAAAGCAATTACATGATACAAAATCAATCTAATGAAATTCAGTGTCACGTGGGTTTAATTAAACTGTAATTCCTTGTAGATTGGCTTGATTTATTAACTAATTTTCAATTAAATTTTTAATAGATTCCATTTTTCAATCTCATCTAATTTTATTAAGCAACAATTTACTCAATTTAGTCGAGGTGTCCAATTATATTAAATATTAAATCATTCTTATTATTTATTTTTTTTTTTTTTTTTTACCAAAGATATGAAATTCGAATCCGCAATCTCTTAATTGAGTATGAAGAGACTATGTTATTTGAGCTATTACTCATTGGCTACTTTTTACTTTGTTGTCTCCTTTAGATAGTTGACACGTATTAATGGTTTTGATGAGCTGACAAAATTCAGAATGCTTTATTACGGTTTCAAGGATATGTAAGTTTTATATAAAAATTTCACTTTTACATCAACTGGGGTTTATCTTATAAATATGCAATATTGTTATGCCAAAACATAAAATACTTGTTTTGATTTTTTTTTTCTGTAAATCGTATTGGGCCTTTTGTTGTACTAATCTTCAGCCGGGCTTGTAGTTTTTACTT
>NC_029788.2:124551515-124556996 GCF_000816755.2 Arachis ipaensis
AATATTATTATTATTATTATTATTATTATTATTATTGAGTGACTATATGTATATAGACTTTTTATATTAGAAATACATACATAAAAATCTAATGAATAAATTTATTATTATTTTTGTCCAAAAAATACAAAAAATTATGGTACAATATTATTATGCACTTAACAATCATAATAATTTTATTTTGGATAAAGTACTAAATTAGTCCTTTATGTTTGGGCGTAATTCTGTTTTAGTTCTTATGGTTTAAAGTGTCATATTTGAATCCAAAAAAGTTTCATTTAGGTTCAATTTAGTCCCACGGTGAGATCAAAGTTAAATAATTAACTAAATGTCCTACATGACAGCAGTACAAGAACAAGGTCGATAATTTCAAGAATAAATACAAGCTCCAAAGACACAAAATCAACTATGGATGCATCAATACATTTATTTATTATTCTCCTTAGTTCTATGAAAAATATTTCATTTAAATTATAAAAAATGATAAATAAAACTATTGATGCATCCACAATTGATTTTGTATCTCTGAAACTTGTACTTATTCTCCAGATTATCGACCTTGTTCTTGTATTGCTGTCATGTAGGACATTTCATTAATTATTTAACTTTGACCTCACAGTGGGACTATATTGAAGTTAAATGAAACTTTTTTGAATTCAAATAGGACACTTTAAACTTTAAGAACTACAACAGGATTACGCATAAACGTAGGGGACTAATTTAGTACTTTACTCTTTTATTCTATTTGTTTTTAGACAGAGGACTGTTGTGTCTAACGGAAAAAAATATTGGAGATTGATCTGTATATTAATTTTTCTTGAGGACTAAAATGTCTGTTTTTAAAATTCTTGAGGACTAATCTGGGTAATTACCATGGTTCTGAAAACCAGACCGGACCGGCCGGTTCAATCGGAATAACCGGGAACCGGTGGTCTAGCCGGTCCGGATGACGGAGAAAACCGCCTGACAAAAAACCGGTGAAAAAACCAGTCGAACCGATAGTTAACCGGCGAATCGGAAGAACCGTCCGATTTTTTGGCGGTTTAGTGGTTTGCAGCTTCAATGCCAAAACGACGTCGTTTTGGCTTAAAAAAAAAAAGAAGAAGAAGAAAAGGCAAACGCGTAGCGCCGAAACCTAACCCACTACCACTAACCCTAATCTCAATCTGAGCTCAGCTCCCCTTTCCCCTAACCTAATCTGCGCCAGCCTCCATTCACCCAGCAAGGCCACCATTCGCCACCGACAACCATCGACAGCAGCCGCGACCACCACCGGCCGAGCCCGCCTCCTCGTCGCCGAACGTCACCTAGCCCGACCCTCATTCGCCACCCACAACCATCCACAGTAGCCGCGACCACCACCGGCCGAGCCCGCGTCCTTCTGAATTCGGTAAGACTCTGTTCTATGCTCCTTCTTGATTTTGGATTTTGATTTTCTGAGGTTCTGTGAGCTCGCCTGTTCTATGCTGCCTTCTTGATTTATGATTTTGATTTTCATCATTGCTGTTGTTGATTTTGAATAATGAATATGTTTTGCTGCTTCTGTTTGTTGCTTAATGATGAAAATTTTTTGCTACTTCTGGATATGCTTGCTGTTTCATTATATTCATGATTTTCTGAATCATTGCTGTTGTTGATTTTGAATATGTTTTGCTGCTTCTGTTTGTTGCTTAATGATGAAAATTTTTTGCTGCTTCTGAATATGCTTGCTGCTTCATTCGGTTTCTCTGTTTTTCTCTCTAGATCTGTTTCCTCTAATTCAATTTTGTGTATATATGTATACATTTTTGTGTAAATTGTGTTGTTTTGAATTTGATTTGTTTTGTTTGAATGGTGCAGTACTGAAATTGATCTGGTTTTGAAACTTTAATTAAAATAAAAAAAACTGATGATCCTCTTCTGAGCTCACTGTCACCACCGTCATTCCTCCCTCGCCGTGTCTCCAGTAAGCCGCTGCTTCTTTAGTTTCAATTTCTAAGATTCTGGCTTCTGAGTTGATTTTTTGTACTAGATTCTGAATTGTGATTGTGTTCTGAGTTGGGTTGTTCCTTAATGTGAGTCTGAATTTAATTTGAATTGTTTCACTTAGTTTTTCTGTTTCTGGATTTGGAGGTTGAGTTGTCTGTAACTCTGTATTCTGAGTTTTTGTTGTTGAAAAGCATTGAATTTGTTGAATCTAGTTAGGGTTTGGTTAGTTATAAGAGGCTTGTTGCACAATAAGAGATTTCATCAATGTGATATTCAATTGAATTGTATATTGGCAGCCCAAAAAGGGATAATTGAATTGTATAAGAGAATTGATGTTGAATAATTAGCCTTGGCTTGATAATGTTGCCTGCAAGATCTTTAATTTTTTGCAGCTTGACTGGAAATTCTGCCTCAGTTAGTTGTTTTAAAGTTATCAATACATTTAACTCAATCTGAATATTATCAATGAACTTTTCATCTTCAATTTTTTTTATATCTTAAATTCTATTAAATTTTTTTTACTTAAAAATTCATGAATTTTAATGAATTTAAATATATAAAATGATATATTAAATTTTTAATAATTTTATTTAATATTTAATTAAACCGGTTGAATCCCGGTCGAACCACTGAACCAGTGAACCAGTCGCCTCACCGGTTCATTGACCGGTCCGGTTCTCACAACCTTGGTAATTACTCTACCGAAAAATGAACTGAAGATTGATTGATCTACTAGAATAAAAGTTTGAAGATTAATTTATGTATTAATTTTTTTTAAAAAACTAAAATATCCACTTTTAAAATCTTTGGGAACTAATTTAAATAATTACTCATATTTTTTATTCCTACATCTTGCCTCCAATACATTGTAGTTACAGGTTTGGGATCCGATCCATGTTGATCGTCGATTGATTTTAAAGTTTTTAGTTTTTAGTTTTTCTAATTTTTGTAATTTTAGGTTTTAATTTTCATCTTGTCTTAAATATTTTTTATTTTTACTTTTTGTTGTTGGAAGCAAATATATTGGATCCTTAGCTAGTAAGGCCCATCTGTCTAAAATGGGACAATGATATAAATATTACTTTATTATAGGACATTAAATAATTTATGACTAATCAAACGGTCTTCTCTAAAATCATAAAAAACCGGACAACAAGACACTTACCTGTGTCAGCAGTATTGGGTGGATCATTCTCCTTATCTTGATAGGTGTAGGCTATAACTCACTAGAACACCATATCAAACATGCAAACAGAAACCGAGATGATTGAGCAGGGGTGACAACATACCTTCTATTTGTAGGTATTCAATTTAACTTAATTTTGATAGGATTGTCAATTTAATCCACAACAGATAGGATAAAATACGGATAGAGTTTTTGTGCATGTTAGATAAGGTGCAAGTTGAGTCTAAATCCTATTCGACCAATTCACACCCTATATATGTATATGTTATATACTTATATAAGAGAATATTTATTCATTTTGGTCCTCAAAGAATTTCAGATCAGACACTTTAGTCTTCAACTAAAATTAATTATTCGATTGGTCTCTAACAATTAATTTTGTCTTGAATCTATTAACTCTAACGGAAGATAAAATGGTCCCTGACAACTCTAATAAGGACAAAATAATCCCTAACAACTCTAATAGGGGACAAAATGATCCTTGACCCTTTTGTTCAAAAATGACACTGTTCTTCCTCAATTTCCATCATATCTCGCATAATCTTAATATTCATACTCTCCTTCTTCACCTTCACAGTCTTCTTTTCCATCTTTTCTTTCCTCCTCTTCAACTCCAAGATCAAGTCATGGTGTAGCTGCCACGCGTGTCGCACCTACCTCAACATGTCATGGACCACACACTTCCTAAATCTCTATGACTGGTACACCCACGTTCTTCGCACTTCACCCACCAGAAGCATCCACCTCCACGTCCTCGATAATAGCATCACATTCAATCCCGATAACGTCCACCATATCCTCAAGATCAAGTTTCACAACTACCCCAAAGGCACGCCTTTCTCCACTCTCCGACAAGCAATATAGATTGATGGACATTAGGACATCATGAGAAGATTCTCCTTCGACATTATTGCAAATTCTCATTTGGAATGGACTTTGAGTGTTTCATTCCTTCTTTCTCAGAGTCCAAGTTGGCAGACAGTTTCGACCTCGCATCCAAGCTATCAGTACAACGAGCAATATCATCATTGCCGCTAATATGAAAACTGAAGCGATTACTGAACATTGATTCAGAGAAGAAGCTGAAGGAAGCAATCAGAGTGGTGGACAATGTGGTTATGGAGATGATAGGGCAGAGGAGGAGGGAGATGGCAACGATGACGACGGGTCTTAACAAATTAGACTTGCTGTCTAGATTCTTAGGATCCATCGAAGACGACAAATACTTGAGAGACATAGTCATTAGTTTCCTAAGTATGAATTGGTTGAGAACAAGTTGAGGATTTTTCTTCTTGTGAACATTGAAGTTGCAGAGTGTGCATTGTGTAGCTTGAAGTTACAGTGTTAAACTGTTAGTGTTATGCGAGATTTGATGAAAATTAGGGGAGAACAGTGTTGTTTCAAGAAAAGAGCAAGGATCCAAGATTTTGAGCATCAATGGTTAGGAGGGTTAAAAATTGGCCTAAAAAACTTAAATGAGTTGCTATCCCTAATTATATGCTTGTGGTGTGAAGGTGTCAAGTAAAAAGTTTGAGACTGAACAGTTAAAGTCGCGATCCAAAGCTAAAGAGTACGCTTAAGAACTCTGGGCACAACTGTTTGGGAATTTAAGCAAAGCTAAATTCGAATCCAAAGGGTTCCCCCAGTCAAGTGCCTGTGGCGTTTATGTATTCGGTGTAATACGGGAAAACAAAACGCTTAGAGTCACAGTTAGGCTCAAAAGGTGCAAAGCAGCAAAAGAAGTTGTGTTCAAGAATCAAGAAGAGCTAAACGAAGAGAATCAATAATATCATCCGGATTCTAGTTCTAAGGGATGCCAATACTTTTGAACTTCAAAGGAAAGTGAGATGTCAAAACTGTTCAGAAGTAAAGAGCTAATAGCCCCATTCAATATTTGAAACTGAGTTTTATTGACAACTCTGAGACCTATTGTATTTTTCTCTTCCAATTGTCCTATTTTATTTTTGGTTGCTTGAGGACAAGCAATAGTTTAAGTTTGGTGTTATGACGAGCGAATATTTTATACACTTTTTAGGTTCATTTTCTTAGTGTTTTCAGTACATTTTATCAAGTTTTAGTATGTTTTAGTAGGTTTTAGTGCAAAATTCACATTTTGGATGCTACTTTGAGTTTTTGTGTGTTTTTTTTATGATTTTAGGTGATTTTTTGGTAAAAATGACAAATTTTGACAAAATCTGATTCAAAAGTAAAGAAAGAATAGCAGATATTGTCAAGTCCTGACCTCTATACATTCAGACGAACATTTTTAGAGTTACAGAGGTCCAATTAACACGTTCTCAACGGCCTTGTAAAAGATCTTTATCCGC
>NC_029788.2:124557427-124557893 GCF_000816755.2 Arachis ipaensis
CTATAAATAAAATTAAAATAATTAAGTTTAGGGACCAGTAACTTTGTTAAATTTTAGCCAGTATGTAACCATCAAAGAAAAGTGAGCCATTAGATGAAATTTTACACCAATCTCACACTATTAAAATTATCTTAATAACTATTTGATGGCTACAAATCACAAAAATTACTGCTCCCTAACATTCCTCAATTAAAATTGGATTCAAATTCTTTCCCATGATCACCCCTGATATTGAGAGTGAGAACCCCATTAACCATTTTGGATGCATTTCACTCTTTCATTTCATTTTCATATGTGGAAAGCAACAACAGTTCAGGTGGACCCTATTTTGAAACGGAACCTTGATAAGAGAGACCTTACACGAAAATGATTTCATCTCGCGAGAGGAAAGTGATGCACTCGGTCACTAAATTATCTTTTTTATTATTTTATATTTTTTAAAAATAGAATTCACTTTTTCTTTTAT
>NC_029788.2:124557942-124564751 GCF_000816755.2 Arachis ipaensis
AATGTACCATATTCAAAAAAATTAATTAAACTACACATTTTTTCTATAATTCACCTCAAACACAATCATCATATATACAAATTAAAAATGTCTCAAAGCAATTGTCAAAATTTTAAAATAAGCATATCCAAATATGTGAGAATTAAAAACAATAGAACGAGTAAATTTTGATAATAGTCCTGAGATTTACATCATTGTTCAATTAAATTCTTAAAATTCTAATTTTATTACAGTAGTATTTCAAATTGAACTCTGAGTATTATAATGATCTCTAAATTCATTTCCGATAATAATTCGGCTGTAACAATACTAATATGTCATGGCATGCATTGCCAAGGTAGAGTGTACAATTAGTTAAGTTAGTGAAATTACAATTAAAATGCAATTTGGTCTCTCTTTCTCTGTATAGTCTTAATTGATTCCTAATTCTTCTCAACGATCCATTCTTCTTCTTCAAAAATATTAAGAGAATATCACACTTAATGTGATCCAAAGCACAAGCAAAAGTGAAAACTAATAGGAGAAATATTCTCTTAAAAAATATTCTCAATATTAAGATATGATGGGGTTGTTTACCCCAGTTTCCAATCTCCTTTTAGCACTGATTTTGAATTAACCAAAATTAGCCAGAATTTATTTTATTTAACATTTATTAATTATTGTGTTACAGCAATTACTGAATACTAAATGAGATAAGTTCTAGCATTTTTTTTGTCTCTCTAATTTTACTAATTTTTACTGAGTTATTACTCTTGATTTACTAAGAGGATAAAGTTATATTCTTAACTTTCTTCAAATCTATTATAAAATGGTACAAATTACAAGGAACACCACAATTAGTCAACAATATATAATTAAAGAGAAATGGTTGGCTCATGATTTTTTGTTTGCACATGAAATAGACCATTGACAAATTCTATAATATTTTTATTTGAGCTTCCACCTTCACTAACAGCTTCAATAGCCAAATTCTTCCATTGCATAGCATTGATCTTAATCTCTTTGCCCTTCTCATTTTCCATTAATTCTCTAATACAATACTCCAATGCCTCCTTTCTCATAATCTTTTTGTCATCAACCATAGGTCTAATTCCCACTTTCCAAACATCCACAAGATACTTAGCATTTGTTCCTTGGTCTGACCATTGTGGTAAAACAATAACCGGAACTCCTAAACTTAATGCTTCTATTGAAGAGTTCCAACCACAATGTGTTAAAAAACACCCTATAGCTTCATGTGCCAAAACCTTTACTTGAGAGCACCATGTTACTACTAAACCCTTTTCTGAATTCTTTGCAAAATCTTTTGGGAGTTTAGCTTCTTCAGATACTCTAACCACCCATAAAAAATATTTTTGGCTATGTTTCAAACTATATGCTACTTCTTTCATTTGTTCCTCATCAAGTGAAACTAAACTTCCGAATGATACATAAACAACTGAATATTTTGGCTTATTGTCTAGCCATGTTATACATTCTTCGGTCTTGAATTGTGTGATATTATAGTCTTCATCATCTTTGAGTCGTTTGTCCAAAAATATAGACGGTATGTTTGGCCCTATAGTCCTAAAATTGGACCAAATCTTCATTGTCCAATCAGTCACCTAAAAATAATTTTCAATCACTAAGTATTGCATGAAGAGAAAAAAAGTTATTGGAAGAGCAACCCACAAAGAAATGGCTTAATTGATGAAAATTCATGAATTCTAACATACTAACACACAAGAAAGTACATGTGAAAATAGAAATTCACTATTTCTATGTGAGAATTGATTTTTTTTTTCTTTCTATAATTTAAAGGTTTAATTATTTTGTCAGTCCCTATAATTTTACCGAATTTTCAATTAGATTCCTATACTTTTTTTCCTTTTTAATTAGGTCTCTATATTATATCAGATTTGTAACTAAGTCCCTATCGTGACAAAAACATTGGAATTAATGGAATATTCTGTTTAACTATATAGAATATTTAGTCAAGTGTTAGGCATATTCGTTTTGTTTAACAAAATATTCCGTTAATTCCAACGTTTTTGTCACGACAGGGACTTAACTACAAAATCTAATACGGTATAGGGACTCAATCAAAAAAAAAAAAAAGTATAGAGACCTAATTGAAAATTCAATGATGTTATAGAAACCGAAAGAGTAATTAAACATAATTTTAATATTTGAAAATGTAAAATTTTTTCAGTTAAATCTCAAAGTAATCTCTAAAATTAACAAATTGCTGCTTCTTGAGATTACAATTACATTACTCTAGTCCTTTATATTAAAAAAAATGCAGCAAGTTTGTCTTAACCATTTTTTCATTAAATGTGACCTAATGTTGGGAGAGACTAACTTGATGCATTTTTTTTTTTTTTAATCTACCAACAGTCCATCTCTACTTTAAGGTTAACTCAATTTTTTTCCCTTTTTCAGCATTATAATACAAAAAAAGGACACACTTGTTTATTTTGCAGCGATTTTATGAGAATATTTAACAAGAAGTTTAGGATGCTATATCACAATTTAATTTGTGTTATATAAAACACTGAAAACATCTAAAACTTGATGAACTGCTAATTAGTTACCTGTTTTTCCAGCTCGTAGAAGCTATTGCAAAGGACCCAATCAGCTTTGTCAATGTTAGAAAACTGATCCCTTAGCATTTGAAGAAAATCAGGATCTTCCTCATGGTTAAAGAAGAAACAAGGCATTTCACTATATTGAAGCTGTGGCAACATAGGAAGTAACGAAACCTCATGATCATGTCTCAGTTTTCCAATATAGACATGATAGCATATGGCATTTATAGGTAGATTCTGAGTGAGAAAAACAGCACCAACCACACCAAATTTTCTTGCAACATCAAGTGGCCATGTTAAGAATGAATCATAGACTATGCAATCTACAGGGTACCCTGTTCTAGCAAGATTCTCTAGAAGCTCACCAAGATTTTGTGGTCCCACTTGACCAAAACGCTCCAAATAGACTCTTAAATTCAGTGCTTCTCCATGCCTACCATTATCAAATCCATCTGAAATTGTCTCAAGTGAAATTGAATGTGGCAAATTCAGATTATTCTCTATGTTCTTGAAGTAGAATAGGGTGGTGACAAGTGTTACTCTTACACCTTCATGTTGCAAGCGCTTAGAGAATTGAATCATGGGATTCATGTGACCTTGTGCTGGATATGGTAGCACCACACAGTGCATAGTTTCCCTCATGGCTATTCTCTTCTCCATTAATTTTTCCTCTCTGGATTTCAGCTATTCAAGGGTCAACCTATGAATTAGAATACTTAATAATACAGCACAAATGGATAAATTAGTGATAACTTGTAAAACAAGTTAAGTTGGTTTGATATTTAATTAACAGGACTTTATAATCAAAGTTTAATTAAAGCTAAACTGTATTGCTCACTAGTGATATTATTAGTAATTATTATAAGAGTTTAATTTTGATGTTCATACAGTGTAAAATATGTTACTCAATCGTCCAATTACATTCGTTTCTTTGAATTACTATTCACGCAATCAATATAAAAAGTAGTTATTTTTGTTGACATAATGTTACGTAATTGAATATGCATGTAAAATTGTTTTATGCTGTATAAAAATTAGATTCTTATTATAAACCTAATAAATATTTTATTTTCTCTATAAAATAAATTTCTGTAAAAATAATTAAGAAATAAATGAACTAATTCTTTTATAGATGATTTAAATGATTTCTAATAAAACTACTAGACATAAGAATTCATAAATATTGCAAGGCTGAACCACGAAACTAATGGACAATGACAGTTTTGGGCAGAAACATTTTCATTGATTTCTCAAAGGAATGAGAGTAGTAATTATCTGACTTTAAAGTGGTACATTATTTGTCAAGGAAACACCACAAGAAATAATTAAATAAGGAGTAGTGGTTGGTTGGTTCAATAACCTTTTAAAGCATTCACAAATTCTATAATATTCTTGTTGGAGCTTCCACCTTCACTAACAGCTTCAATAGCCAAATTCTTCAACTTCAAAGCATTAATCCTAATCTCTCTGCCCTTATCACTTTCCATTAACTCCTTAATACAATCCTCCAATGCTTCCTTCCTCATAATCTTTTTCTCATCAACCACAGGCCTAATCCCCACTTTCCAAACATCAACAAGGTACTTAGCATTTGTAGCTTGATCTGACCATTGAGGCACAGCAATAACAGGAACACCTAAACTCAATGCTTCTAATGTAGAATTCCAACCACAATGTGTTACAAAACACCCAACAGCTTCATGAGACAAAACCTTTAGTTGAGAGCACCATGTCACTACTAAACCCTTTTCTGAATTCTTTGCAAAATCTTTTGGGAGTTTTGCTTCTTCTGAGGCTCTAACTACCCATAAGAAGTTTCTACCACTATCTCTCAAACCATAAGCTACTTCTCTTATTTGTTCTTCCTCTAGTGGAACCAAACTTCCGAATGATACGTATAGAACCGACCCTTTTGCCTTCTTGTCTAGCCAATCCATACATTCTTCGCTCTTGAATTGTGTCACACCATATTCTTCATCATCTTTAAGGCCTTTGTCTAAGAACATTGATGGTATGCTTGGTCCTATAGTCCTGAATTTTGGCCAAATCTTTGTTGTCCAATCAATTACCTACGAGCAATTTTCAATCACCAATCATCACAGATTGAAAAAACATATATGAAGGTGAAAACTCATATGCAGTTGTAACATTTTTTATGAACAAAACAGTAACTAAAAGAGTAGTAATCAATCAAGAACTGTTAAATAGGATAACTAAATCAATTAAAAACTCAATTTGCAAATCTAAAACTAGTAAACTCATAACTTGAAAATTGGAAAGGTTCAATTAATATAGGGTTCTGCAAGAAGGGAGCAGAAATGAGAACACCAAATAAATAAGTAGTTGTGTAAAGCTGCATAAATTAATTACCTCTTTCTCCATCTCATAGAAAGCATTACAAAGCACCCAATCAGCCTCATGAATGTTAGAAAACTGTTCGACAAGCATCTCAAGAAAAGCAGGATCTTCTTGATAGCTAAGGAAGAAAGAAGGCATGTCCCCATGTTGAAGCTTTGGTAACATAGGAATCAAAATCTCATCCTCAGTAAGTGGGGCCCTAAGCTTTCCAATATGAACATGATAGTAAACACTATTCACAGGCATATTCTGAGTAAGATAACAAGCACCAACTATACCAAATTTCTTAGCAACATCAAGAGCCCAAGGCATGAATGAATCATAGATTATGCAATCTACAGGGTACCCTGAAATAGCACACTTCTCTACAACCTCACTTAAAGTTTGTGACCCTCTTTGAGCGAAAACTTCATTATAGACACTGAGTTTAAGTCCCTCACCATGTCTTCCATTGTCAAACCCATCTGAGATTGTCTCAAAGGACATTGAAGGTGGGAAATTCTCCAAGCTTTTGCCGTAGAATAGTGTGGTGACAAGTGTCACTTTTACACCCTCATGTTGCAAACGCTTGGAGAATTGAATCATGGGGTTTATGTGTCCTTGTGCAGGGTATGCTAGCACCACACAGTGCACTGCTTTGCCATTTTCCTTCTCCATTTTCTTTCTTCACACTCACTAACTCACTCTTTTTGTTCTTCTCCTTTTGCCTTTGACCTCTTTGGGATTTTGGGCTATTGGGTTATCCTTAAATATAATATGCATCAGTTAGAGTACTGAGTCAAATTGTATACTTTCAAATTTAATTAACATCAGGAAAAAGAAAATTTAGTTTCTTTTCAAAGAAAAAAAGAAAAGTTGAAGTTTACAACTTTAATCTTTTATTAAAAAAATCAAGATTTTGATAATTGAACCGATAAAACTCGAGATTAAATGGTTTAAAGTTTTAACTAAAGTTAAATTTGGATCAATTATGCTATATACCTAATTTATTTTAGTAATCAATTTTAATTAAGTTGGTATAATAATTTATTGGCACAAAAAATATTATTTAAAAAAAGAACGAGAATCGTAAGAAGAAGAAGAAAAAAACAAAGACTTGGTCAATATATTTTACACTAATTATTGTCATAGTCTTTAGTCTTTACCCGATTTATTGTCAATATATTTTACACTAATCTAGATCGGCAAAATATCCATTTTCGATTAATCCTATTGAACCAATTGATTTGGTTTGATTCTCGCAACACTGGAAAAAAAAAAAGGAATATTTAAGTATAGGTATAATACAAATGGACAAATTATGTGACGCAACATCTGACGCAAATTACGGGGGGAAACATATGATTAACTAAAAGAAAGAGTAATTAATGATTTCATATGTGCATGTCATTTTCACATGGATATGTATTGTATTTTGTAATTGACTTCAATAACGCTTTCTCTTTTTCTCCTTGGAATTTTTAATTTATGGATAAATAAATGGATTTATGCTATTATTTTGGTGAGTACAGCTCTTCCATTATTATCCGCTTCGAATAAAAGTAGACTGTAGAACAATATTGAAAAAATTTTGATATAATAGTCAGTTATTGAATTTTGTAATATTTTTTTAAATTATTTGGGCATATTATCAAGACACGAGAGACGTATATACAGGGACGGACTCAAGAGAACGAGTGGTGGTCTTGATCCAACAAATTTTAAACTCATATATTATTATAATAGATGTATATATAGAGTAAAATTTAATAACGTAATAACAATAAAAAAGAATTAATATTTTTTATGTATTAAAATTTAAATTTTTTTACATATATTTATATTATTTGTATTTTTTATTTAATTTAAAGTTTTTTTTATATTTATTTTTTAAATTAATTTTAA
>NC_029788.2:124565440-124568797 GCF_000816755.2 Arachis ipaensis
GAATATTACATTATAATTTTATTTATATCTAAAAAAGTAAACGGAACAATAAACTCACAACAAAAAGGAGCTAGAATAAATTAAATATTTATTCGTATGTTAGGAAATTTATTTATTTATTTGATCATATTCATGGTTATCACTAGCTACTTCGCTCAACCTCAAAAAATTTGGTCAACATAGATGGGCTAGACAACTTGGATTTAATATTATATTTGTGTTGTCAGCAGATAGAGTTTGAATACATTTTGAGTTCTAATTTGCATACATGGAACTGCTGGCGTATACTATATGACATAATTATTAGAATATATATAGTAATAGTATTTGATTACAATCAATATTATTTTAACATATTAAGTGGTCGATCATATATACGTGCGTCTAAATATATTTTTTTGCTGTGTCATATGATTCAAAGCTTCTGCATATTTTGTTTCGGCTATATATATAATATATCTCACTAGATGATTCTTTCTTGTTTGTCTTATCTTTTGAAAAAAGTTTATTCATACATGGAAAATGCAGAATAGATTACTGAGACAAAGAAAGGCCAGTTTCATACACATCATAAGTTGAGCATATCTATGCACGCCAAAATTTTTGTGGCTTTGTCTCATTTATAATTTACCTTGTGGAATTTATTCACCATAATAATTTCAACAACAAAGCTACAACGGAGTGTTGATGTAATTATTATTATTGGTATATTATAATAGTGGTGGATATATAGTGGTAGTGCTGGTGATCTGATAATAGTGATGAGGATGGAGATGGTTTAATTTAATAAAGGATGAGGATATATATTGAAAAAAGAACTAGGAGTAAAATTAGAATTCCAAATATGAAGAGTAAAAAATATTTTTATCCGAATATTAAAAAGAAGATAAAAGCGAGTTAATTTAAGATCAAATGAGTTAAAGTGTATAATAAAACAAACAAATTATAATATTAACTAATTTACACAAGTTTATCATCCTTAATTATTTAATCAATTTTACTTTTATTTAAAATCTCATCATGTTGAATGCTCTTCAAAGATTCCACAACATTTTTATGAGAACTTCCACACTCACCTCTAACAATATCATTTACTTACCTCTTTTTCCAGCTCATAAGAAAATGTATGACAAAGGATCCAGTCAGGTTTCTTCAATAATTGAAGAAAAGCAGGATCTTCTTCATAGTTAAAGAATAAATAGGGCAATAAAGGCCTGTCCCCATATCATTAAGTTTTGGCTTCCAATGTATGTGCACATCGTAGTCAATGCTATTCACAGCCAAATTGAGTTAGAAAAGCAGCAACAAGTCACCATCTATGCCAAATTATTGGGCCAAATTAAAGGCCCACATCATGGTGAACCATATATTATGCAATTTTATGGGCCTGACCCATTATAATATTACAAGAGTAATACTAAGTAACCAATTTTTCTTTCAGTTATACTTGAAAAAAAAATAGGAGGAGACATTGGACTCGGGCGCTTCAATGGTACTAGGGGCTTGTTTAGGTGAGCTTTTAAGAAAAGATCTTTTTTCGAATTATTTTTTTTTAAAAGATCTTATAGAGAAGTAAAAGTAATTTTGTGTTTAGATATCTCGTGTAAAAAGGTTTTTTTATCAATCAATTATGTTTGGGTATAACAATATAAAAATATTTTGATTTAATTACTCTGTTGGTCCCTATAGTTTCGTGAAATTTTCAATTAAGTCCTTATACTTTTTTTCCTTTCAATTGGGTCCCTATACGTTAATTTTTTTTTTCAATTTAGTCCCTACCGTCATAAAACCGTTTGAAATAACAAATATTCCATCAAAAAATCGAATATTCTCATAATTTAGTTAAAAAACCTAATTAAAAATATCTCTATTTTTTTAAAATACCAAAAATACCCTTTATATTTTGTCCCCCAAAATCAGAGAACTCTAACTACCCCTAAGTTATTCTCTTAAGTTCCCAATTAGATTTCTCTTCCTTTCGCACTTTGCTACCGTCTTCCATGGCGTCGTCGTCGTCCGTCGCTGGGTGGCCGTCGTCCCTCTGCGTCGCCCACGGGTGCTCTGTTCTGCTCCGCTTGTCCGCCTTGCCTATTGCATCCCCTCGTCCCGCCTTGCCTCACCGCGCCTCAGGTGCCTTGTCTCGAATTGCCGCTTCTCGACTCTGTTTTGTTGTCTGGACTGGTTCTGCAACAGCAGGTGATTATTGAATTTTGTTTTAGTTTTTCAACTGTTGGATCGGAGGAGATGAACCAGGTGGCATGTGGGAAGGAAACCAGTCAGATGACTTTCATTTGTTTGAATTGCAAAGATCGGGAGTAGAATGAATATGTGGGTTTCTGTCAGCGTTGGGTAATAATTCTTCTCAATAATGTCTCCTTCCCACTACACTAAGAACGGGAGAAATGTTATGCTTAAAACAACTAGTAGTCAAACGGCATCCTCTCCCGATTCTAATGAGAACAGACTCTTTTGTCTGCTATATAATTCTTTCTTTAGAAAAAGTTACGTTAATAAATTCTTTATCTTGTTGTATTGTATAAAATTTGATTTGTTATATTTTTGGGGATAATTTTGACAATTTATTTTATATATATTTATTATTATTATTTCTGTTTCATTTTATTCAATCCTTTTTTTTAGTTGTTCTTAAGATAAGATATTTTGAAAGTTAAAAAAAAAAAAGAGAAGGTATTTTTGGTATAATTTATATATAAATAAGCAAAAGAATGATAGTGACAAAATAAAAAGAATTATAGGAATATTTTTTTGTTGTTGTAGAATCATTGAATAAGGATTATATGAATATCTTTCATTGAATATTTATAGTTTTATCGAATTTTCAATTAGGTCCCTATACTTTTTTTCTTTTCAATTGGGTCCCTAAGGGTATACAAGTAATTTCACAATTCACTAACATTTTTTTTAACGTTTAACGTTAATAAGGACTAAATTGAAAAAAAAATTAACGTATAGGGACCCAATTGAAAGGAAAAAAAGTATAGGGACCTAATTGAAAATTTCGCGAAACTATAGGGACCAACAGAGTAATTAAACCAAATATTTTTTTGTTTATTTATTACATGAAAAATATCTTTTTTTTTAAGGAAAAAAGATCTTTTAAAAAAGATGTAAATTACAGCTTCTCAAAAAAAATCTTTTTTTTTTTTAATTTTACTAGTGCTTTTACTTTTACTATTAAAAATTTGTCAAACACGTTAAAAAATAAAAAAAGATCTTTTTTCGATCTTTTTTTAACAAAATAATGACACCCAAACATGCACTAGGTCTAACTTCCAGGTCAACCAATTTCAGAAGATCTATCCGTCGAGATGGTTTAGGTCATGTTGCATCTTGACC
>NC_029788.2:124568902-124569163 GCF_000816755.2 Arachis ipaensis
ATAATATTTTTAAATTAATTAATATTCATTAACTAAAATTAGATACTTATACTTTTTTTCCATTACAATGTTTATGTAACAACTATGAAGAAGGTGACATGAGACAATTTGCCATCCTAATCATTACTTTCGATAACAGAAATGATTTTACTTCAAATATATTCACTTAATAGCGTTATTTTGTCATATTTGTAATTTTAAGAAAAAAAAATATTATTATCTTTTAGAATGATTTTTTTCAGCACTTAAATTTATTTAGGC
>NC_029788.2:124569444-124576274 GCF_000816755.2 Arachis ipaensis
ACGACGCCAATCTTAGAGACTATTTTGGGATTTAACTCGAATAACTTAATATAGTTTTGGGATGTAGATTAGGTCTAAACGAATAGTTAAACTCTAAAATAGCCTTTGAGATTATTAAAATGCACCATATGATAGTCTTTGACCCTTTTTCGTTAACGGCGTGCTGACGTACACTGTTAGTGACATATGTCACTTCATAATTTGGATACGTGTAATAATAGTATGATGAAGGATCGCTTAGTGACATGTGGTATGTTGACATTTTAGAACTGATGAGAGGTTCAAGCGCCGCCGTCTGACAAACGTCGCTAACAGAACTTCGCCAAGAGGTCGTTGAAGTATACGGGTGGGTCAACGACCTTCATGAAGACGAAGAACAAGCTGGTAAGTAGTTTGCTAATGTTTGTTAATTATTACTTGAATTAATTATTTCTTGAATTAATTATCTATTTTCTGGATTGACTTTTCTTATTAATTTATTTTAATCATGTAAGATTTAATTCATGGCAACTATATGTGATTAGACCATAATTCCTTAGACCTTTCTAGTCTCCTCTAAAATTCATCAACAGCCAATTCCTTGGTCAATTAATTCCAATTAGGGGGTGAAGTTCAATTCTAGTTTATATGCCGCAGAAATTCTAATTACCCAAATAAAAGAGGATTATATGTCACGTATTCCGTTAAATCCAAATAATCAAAATTTAGGAGAATTTGTTTTCAAACTGTTGTTCAAGTAAAGAGCTTTTCCAAGTTATACAAGAATGCAATTAGAAAGAGGGTCATACTTCCGTTCCACCCAAATTCACAAAATAAAGAGCAAAAACAATTCTTGAAATATAAATCAAAACATGAATTAAAATAGAAAAACAATAAAATCAATCCATACAATAGACAGAGCTCCTAACCTTAACAGTGGAGGTTTAGTTGCTCATGATTCAAAGTGAAAATAAAGATTATAAATTGTGAATTGGAATAATGTTGTGTTGGAATCCCCCTGTTGGAATCTCCTTTTACATCTAATCCTAATTAATTTAAAATCTATCTTCTAAAACTAAAATAATATCTTTTCCTATTTTAAAATAAAAATTAAAGTTTAAATCAAAATTAATTAAAGCAATCAGCATGTCTTCAATTGATGGATGGAGACCACTTGCTTTGTAGAGTCCACGCCTAACTTGGAGTGGGCATAACCATTCTTATGTGAATCTCCCTTGAGTCTCTGCTATCCCCTGGCTCTAGTCTGTGTTTTTGGGCCGAAAACTGGGTTAAAACTCAGCCTAAAATCGCCCCTAGCGTTTTCTGCGAATTCTGCACGTGGTGCATGTCACGCGTACGCGTCAGGTACGCGCACATGTCGCTGAGCAACTTCGCTTTTCATGCGTACGCGTCACTCCTCGCTAGTCAGCTTCTTGGTTTCTTTTTTTTCTCTGCAGAAACTCCATCAAATCCATCCGAATGCTACCTAAAATGAATAAAATTACACAAGATTCAAAGTAGCATCCATAGTGGCTAAAAGATAATAAATTCTTGATAAAACTTAACAAGTTAAATGCAAATTCACTAGGAAAAGATAGGAAAGATGCTCAAGCATCAGAGTTCCCAGAGATTCGCCTAAGAGGGGGACCAAGGGGGTTGTCTGATCACTGTCCGATGATAGTGGAAGATACTAGGTTGAGATGCAAACCGAGACCTTTCCGAAGCTTTGACTCATGGTTCACACATAAAGGTTTTCTCAGACTGATCAAAGAGGAATGGAGAAGGTTAGGAGAGAGACAGTTCACAGATAAATTAAAGGCCTTGACTATTCCATTGGAGAGGTGGCACAGGGACAACTTTGGTGGCATGGATAAAAAAATAATGAATTTTGAAGAAGAGATTAAGAAGGTAGATGACATGATTAGCAATGGGGTGTATGATGGAACGATAGAGGTAAGAAAGAAAGCGTTAGTGATTTGTTGTCAGAAGTGGTATGTGAGAAAAGAAGTGCATTGGAAACAGATGCCGCGGTCTCGACTCGCAAAGGATATGGACAGAAATACTAGGTACTTCCACAACATAGCTTCAAATAGAAGGAGGAATAACATGATTGATACATTGGTAATTAATGGAAGGTTAGTGAGAAACCAAGCGAGAATAAAGGTAGCTATCAGTGAATTTTATAAGAATTTATATCATCACGAGGAGTCTCCCTTGATTGACTTTAGGGATGGATTGGTTGAGATGATACCTGAAGACGAAGCTACTAGTTTAGAGGTGCTGCCATCGGCTGATGAGATCAAAGATGCAGTATGAGATTGTGAATCTTCTCGAGCTCCTGGTTGCGACGGATACAATATGAATTTTATTAAGAAATGTTGGGATGTGATTGGAGTTGAGTTCACAGCTGCAGTATTGGGATTCTTCTAGACATCTAGGTTACCAGCGGATTCTAATATCACATGGGTTGCACTAGCACCTAAGTTCATTGGCGCTAAAAAAATCAAGGACTTTCGACCAATCAGTATAGTTGGCTGCGTGTACAAGGTGATTTCTAAGGTCTTGGTTAGGAGTATGCGATCAGTTATGCCAGGCCTAGTTGGAGAGACTCAGAGTGCTTTTGTCAAAGGTCGAGAAATACATGACGGGGCTCTTATTGCGTGTGAAACAGTACATTGGCTTAAAACTTGGAAAAAGAAAGCAGTAATCAACAAACTGGACTTCCAAAAGGCATACGATAGGGTCAAGTGGAGCTTCGTGTACATTGTTTTATAGAAGATGGGGTTCGGGCGACAATGGAGGGAGTGGGTGATGGAGTGTGTAGGCACGACTTCTATGTCAGTATTGATAAATGGTTCACCAACAAAACCGTTCAAGATGGAAAGAGGTCTGAGACAAGGTGATCCACTATCTCCATTCCTGTTTGTACTTGTGGTGGATGTACTACATAGAATGATTAGAGAGGCAGTTCGAAATGGCTGGATTTTCCCTTTATGGGTTGGGAGAGATAATATAGAATTGTCTCATCTTCAGTTTGCCGATGACACGGTATTGTTCTGTCCGCCAGAGGAGGAAACGATAAAGAACTATAAGAGACTCCTACGATGTTTTGAGCTGATGTCGGGATTAAGGATCAACTTTGATAAGTCTAGCTTGATTCCAATCAACTGCGAACATCAGTGGGTGCTAAGTATGTGTAGCTTATTGGGGTGCAAGAAAGCTTCTTTGCCAGTCAGATATCTTGAAATTCTGCTAGGAGCGAACCCGAGGTTGATCAAGACTTGGAAGCCAGTTATAGACAAAGTGGAGGAGAAGCTCAGTTTATGGAAATCAAAGATTCTAAACAAAGCCGGAAAGTTGGTGCTCATCAAAGCAGTCCTAAATAGCTTACCGGTTTACTATTTAAGCTTGTACAAGATGCCGAGGGCCGTGGCGGAGAAGCTGATTTTGCTACAGAGAAGGTTCTTGTGGAGTAAGGAGGATGGTCGGGAGGGTATGACTTTGGTGAGGTGGGAAGTGGTCCAAGCTCCAAAGAAGTTAGGGGGGCTGGGAGTCGGAGATGCAATGCTCCGCAACACTGCACTCTTGTTTAAGTGGTGGTGGAGGTTCTCAAAAGAGGAGTGTCCACTTTGGAAGAAGGTGGTATGTTCTTGTTATAAGCTGTCCCCCTATGAGTTGTTGTTCACACAGGCTGTGCCTAGCCGAGGGGGTCCATGAAAGGACATTTGCTAACTACAAATTAAGGAGCAGCATATAAGAGAAAAGATCATAACGGGCTTGTCCATGGAGGTTGGTGATGGGAGAAGAACTCACTTTTAGAAAGATGTTTGGCTAAGTTGTGGTCCTCTAAAGGATAGGTTTCCAAGGCTCTTCTTAGTTTCAATTCAGAAATGATCTGTCATAGGGGATTGTGGGTTTTGGGATGGGCTACAGTGGATATGAAACTTCCAATGGAGGCGTGAGCTCTTTCAATGGGAGTTGGAACTTGTTAACCAATTACATAATACCTTAAGTCCGGTTAATTTAGTTATTGATAGAGAGGATAGAGTTGTATGAAAGTTTGACAGACAAGGTGTTTTTTCTACTAACTCCTTTGTGCAGGTGCTACAGGCGAAAACGATCTCGGTTGACGTTACTAGCTATAGCTTTACGAAGACTCTTTGGAAAGGACTTGTCCCTCCAAGAGTAGAGCTGTTTACCTGGTTTGTCTTGATAGGTAGGGTGAATACAAAGGAAAGATTATGTAAGCTAGGAATTGTTAATCAGGGTGGTAATTTGTGTATATTATGTAAATCATGTTGCTTGTATGCGAAGTTTGTATTCATAGGTTTTGATGAATGACAAACCAACAAACGACATGAAAGACAAACCAACAAACAACTTAAATGAACAAGCATATTGAAAGATCAACCAACATTCAACGTTGAGGAATGAAGAGTTGAAAGCAACACAACAACAACAAGAAACTCAAGTCCACAACATTTGAAGACAAGTATAGTGTCTTAGGACTTAGGTAACTTCTTGTTAAGAACCAATTGCTAAATCTCTCAACACACACTCACAAAATGTTTTGATGCACATCTTGCAATTCGATGCTAGCCAAATGGTTTAAAAACTTGTTTTCAAAGGTACAAAAGCATAGGAATTGACTCCAACAAGTTTGAGATCAATCCTAAGTATTTTGAAGTGATTTTAAGCCATTATTTAAGGTTTGCATCGATGCACACTCATCCTGCATCGATGCAAAGCATGCGACGACTTGTTGCATCGATGCAAAGATATTTGCATCGATGCAACCTAGCTGAAAAATCAAATTTCAGCTTCAAAGACACATTTGCATCGATGCAAAATGTGTTATGCATCGATGCAAATGATTCAAAAACATAAAAAAACGGCTAGTTTTAACAAAACGGCTCCATCCCATTAAACTCCCAAACGTTTCTAAGGTTTGGGAAGTCTATAAATAGATGGATTAAAGCCTTATTTCAAACATGTGAGTATTTGCAAACTATCTTGTTCATATTCTTTCATTCTACGTCTATAAATAGATGGATTGAAGCCTTATTTCATATGTGTGAGTATTTGCAAACTATCTTGTTTATATTCTTTCATTCTACACATTTTTAAGGTGTTATAATTCACAATTTGAGAGAGCAATATCAATTGGTTCAATAGTGCTAAACTTGTAATCATACACTCTTCTAGAGAGTACTCATTTCATCTCAACAATTCTTTGAGAATTGTTTTCTTATACACTTTGTAAATTGGAGTGTGATCTCCAAGGTTGAGTCAAGAGTTATAAACACTATAGTCGGTGAGAATACCAAAGAGGTATACTAAGTACTCAAGGCAAATCTTAGAGAAGGAATCTCTAAGTGGAGCGGGTTAGTATACGAGTGGTGATCATATACCGTGAGGTGTTAGAAACTAAGGACTCGGATTGTAAAAGGTTTTGCGCGAGCACCTTGAAGCTTGGCAATAGTGGAACTTCTCAATAGCGATTGAGAAAGAAAGTGGACGTAGGACAAGGATTGTGCCGAACCACTCTAAATAGCGTTTGCATCTCTCCAAACTCATCTCTTCTATATTATTGTCTTTTACCTTTGAGCAAATAAATTGTGATTGAAAAGTAGCTTCGTAAGTACTTAAGAAATAGCTTAAGTCCGATTGGTGAAAAGCTTGATCAATTTATTTGAGTTGGTGTCTATTGGAAAGTAAAAGCTCCTTATAAATGCTTAGCAATTGAGTTAAGCTCTTGGAAAAATACTAGTACAATAACACTTTTGTATATTGTCTTTAACTTTCGCAAAAAGATTCATTGTTGTTGCAATACTCAATTCACCCCCCCTCTTGAGTAATTGTGCATAGGTTCTACATATTATGTAATAAGGATGTTGAATACGTTCACCACTTGTTCCTTAGCTGTGAATTTACTTGGCAGGTGTGGTGTGCTTGATTATCTGAGTTTGGTAGACTATGGTCTTGTCCAGGTAATTTGAAGGAACATTTCCAAAGTTGGACAGGTACAGCGAGTAGAAAAGCGGAGTGCAACAGGTGGTTCATCAGCTACTTCGCGGTTGTTTGGAACGTCTGGCTGGAGAGGAAAAGGAGGTTGTTTCAGAACATAGGAAAAGGTGTTGAAAAAATATTCAACATGTCCATGGTTCACTACAAGGAGTGGGGTGCGACAATCCCTTTTGTTGTTGATGGCAATGTCGAAGATGACAATGAAATAATTATTGGTGTGTCATTTACTAGGTGAATTTATAATGTGTTGATTTTTGTCCATGTAATTTTTATGTTACTAGCTCCACTTCTCTGTTTGAGCTTTTTTTTTTCGAAAAAAAAAAGAAAAAGATATAAAAAAAAAAGTGTGCTTATATTATTATATAATTATTGTGCAGTAAAACGCAAACCCTAGCAGAGCATTATTGTTGACCACTAGAACACATAAAAAGGGTTCCTAGAATTAAAAAAAAAAAAAAAAGAAAACATTAGAAGGGCTTCATTATTTGTCATCCATTTCTGAAGTAGGAGTAGCTTTTCACTTGTTCTTCACTGTAATAGGAACCTGCACACTCCCAAATGCTACATACACAACTTAACCCTTTGGCTTATTGTTTAGCCATTCTACACATTCTTCCCTCTTGAATTGTCCAATGTTATAATAATAATAATCTTGCTTGTCCAAAAGCATAGATGGGATAGATGGACCTGTCATTCTAAATTTGGGTGAAATTTTTGTTTTTCAATCAAACTAATTCTAAGTCAAGATATTAAAATTGTTAGATAGAAGTACATAAATATTTATATATTTTTAATATGTCAACAAATTAAAATTTATTTGGGAC
>NC_029788.2:124577605-124598005 GCF_000816755.2 Arachis ipaensis
CTATCTTGAATACCTTGAATACCTCTTTCTCCAGCTCACTGAAAGTAATACAAACAATCCAATCATCTTTTTCAATGTTAAAGAATTGACCCACGAAAAGATCAAGAAAAATTGATCCAATCCTATCATAGTTAAATAAAAAACTATACCAAATATATAGAGGTACATTAATTTATTCTATCTTGAATACCTCTTTCTCCAGCTCACTGAAAGTAATACAAACAATCCAATCATCTTTTTCAATGTTAAAGAATTGACCCACGAAAAGATCAAGAAAAATTGATCCAATCCTATCATAGTTAAATAAAAAACAGCACTAACTATACCAAAAGATGCCCCAAGTCATGAATGAATGGTACAAAGGCAAAAACCTAAAATACTAAGCTTCTAAACGAGATTAGAAAGACTTTTTAATTTGGACCAACTTGCAAAAATTGATTCAAATAGACACTAAATTTTTGTGACTCTCGAAATCTTCTTAGATGAGAAAATTCTGGAAATGAAATGGGGGTGAAAACCTTTTTGTATTGTATTGAGTAAACTCTGATTTATATACAAGAGTTAAGGGCTTGTCTTGATTAATTAGTCAGCAAGTTGAACTAACTTAACTAACTATGATTAAGACTAACTATTAAGTAATTACTAATTAGCTAAATCAGTTAAATACATCAAGTGCTAACACCCTCTCCTCAAGTTGGAGCATACAAGTTGTACGTTCTCAACTTGAATATGAGAAAATGAAATTGGAGTGCGGGTATGGTCTTGGTGAGAATATTCGCAAGTTGGTGCTTTGTAGTATTGTGAATGAGCTTGATTAACCTTGTTTCAACCTTCTCCCAAATGAAGTTTATCTCCACGTGTTTGGATCTCTCGTAGAATGTTGGGTTAGCTGCCAAGTGAATAATTGAAATATTATCACAAAACATCATGGCTGAGTTGAGTTCAATGCCAAGGAACCTGAATAGACCGAAGAGTCATGCTACTTCACATGTGGATTGGCCATTGCTCAATATTTAATTAGCTCAATGGAGTTGCAAGACACTATGGATTGCTTCTTGCTCTTCCACGAGATCAGGGAGTCACCGAGAAAACCGGCGAGTATCTAGACAACTTCTCCAATCTGCATCAGTGTAGATGGAGACATTAAATTTCAAAGCTGATGAGAAGAGAATCCCTTGGCCAGGGGATGCTTTCAAGTATCTTAAAACTTGATGAGCGGCATTCAAGTGAGGAGTTCTGGGGTTTGACATGAATTGAGCTAACTTCGTGACAACAAAGGTTAATCTTTGTCCTAGAGATAGTGAGGTACATTAACCTCCCGATCAGTCTTCGGCAGGTAGAGGCATCCTCAACAAGATCACCATTTTGGCTCGCAATTTGATATTGGCATCCATTGATTGGTACAGTGATAGGTTTGCAATATAGAAAATTAGCATCTTTAAGTAAAGACATACTGTATTTTCGCTGCCCTTTGATGATCTTGCAAGTTCTAAGCCTAAGAATAATTTTAAATCACGTAAGACTTTGAGTTTAAAGATTGACTGTAGTTGCTGTTACACTTTGTGAACCATTACATTATTTGCTCCTGCAATGATGATATCATCTACATAAATGAGTAGGAAGGTTGTTGTAGAACGAGAATAATAAATAGTCACTTTTACAATACCTGAAACCATTCTTCTTGAGAGTTGAGTATTGTTGAGTTTAGAAAACAACAATATTATTTTGATAATGACAAACATATATTTGATTGGGTTTAAAATCTAATTTTTTTTTTTTTGTTAGTGGCCCTCCAATCCTATGTACCCCAATGGATTTGACAACCTCTAATCCTAGGTACACAACACACCTACATACTCCTTACATATTTTATCACATTTTTTCTCAATTGCATTCTATAGGGCTTGAATCCTAGACCTTTAAGATGGGGAGGGGGAGATATGCCATTAGAACTAAGGTTCATTGGCTAAAAAATTTGTTTGATATTTGTGTTTTTGATGTAGGCTCATATTAGAATTAATATTGGTAATAGGGACTAAACACTCAGAAAATTTATTTGGGACTTTGAAATAAACAAAAGCTGCTGGAATCTTGGCCCAACAAAAACATTCATAAAAGGTTTATTGCTGCTGGTTTTTTGGCAAAAGAAATTGAAGCTAAAGCTTCACCATTTCAGACTCAAGTTTATTTTTGTAAGAGAAGCCTAAATGCTAACAAGTCCAGCAACATAATTCATTCTTGTAGAGGCAAAGTAAAATAATAGAGGCAAAGTCAAATTAATGGAGCTATGAATCAAATTAAAGGTTGATCTAGTTAAAAAAAAAACATTGCATTGTTAACTTCTCTTGTGCAAGTCAAATGACTTGATGAAGGTACCTCTTTTCTGCAATCATAATTTGGGTAAGAAAAAAAAATAGAGGTTGCTTTTTTTGATTCATATTCAAGGATTGAGAATAAAACTTGGGCCAAAGTTTAAGATTAAGGGTGTTGATTTGGCAAACATATTAAGGTTTCATGACATTGATATTGCTATTGTTGCTGTCCATTTTCTTGGTGACTCTGTGTTATTCTACTCTGATGTTTTACCTTAATTTTCTACTTAAATTTCTTGGAAGAAGAAGAAGAACTGAGCTAGTTCAATGCTTAAGGAGTTACTCTTTTCACAAGTTCAAGCTTTGGAGGCATTATCCCATACAAAATTGAGTAATTAACCAAGGATTAAGGTAAGGAGAGAACCTAAAATTTTGAGTTAACCTAGCACTCTCATCACTCAAATCTAAAGTTTTGGAAGTAATGCACGTACACTAAAAGGAGCATTCCGCTAAAATAGAAGGTAACATTTGAGAGTTCTGAAATCGGGTTATGCTTATAACTTTCAAGTTATTTTATTTCTTCTTCTTCGTGGTTCTTTATTTAATATTTTGGTTCTTCAAGTTTATTTTTTTTATTTCATTCAATGAAAAAAAGGCATGAATGTGAAGATTTAGAAAAAAGTTACTAAGAGAAAAGACAAAGAGAGTTAGCTTGGAGAAAAGTCAAAATTATGTCAATTTCTTTTGTAATTATTTTTTGTTTTCTTTCTTGAATCTGAGAGATTTTCTTGTTAAGTTGGTGAGCACTTAGTGTTGAGAGTTTAAGAAGTGAACCTGGCCAAATCAAGCTTGGTTAGAAGTTTGGTTTGTCCCTGATAGGATTAATAAGAATCCTTAGAAATTGGTGAATGTAATCTTTAAAAAGATAGTGAAAATTCTACCACAGTTGTAGTAGAGACTAGATGTAGAGCACATTGGACAAAGTGATTGAACTAGGATACATAGATGTGTATTTCTTTCTTCTCTACTCTGTTTTCATCTGTTTCGTTATGAGACAAAATTAAATTGTTTCCTGCGTAATCCATATCGCAGACACAGCAAAATCTGTATTACTATTCAAGTTTAAAAGCAAAAAAAAAAGGACATAGATTCAACCATAGTTATCAAATTCGGACCGGATCGAACGGTTCGACAAAAAAATCGGTGAACCAAACCCTCAACCGATCCAGGTTAAGTGCCTATCCGTTTATGCTATTAATCCAGAAAAAACCGGTCTAATCTGTATTGAACCGGCCAAATCCGGATTGAACTGATCAAGCTGGCCCAGCCGGGTCGATGTAACCCGTGCGCATTCACGGTGCACCATCGGTGCGCAGGATCACAATAGGAGATAACTTTTTGCATTAATTCAAAAAGCACTCCCCGTATGGTTCGAACTTGATCCCTCTAAGTTAGTGATTCCTTTATTATTCAATATGTTAATAATTAAATATATACTAACATCAATACGGCAATACCTTTTGTGAACTTTTTTTTTAATATTGGGCCAAAGGTGGTGTTACCCACCAAAAAGACCGAACAGCGCTATGGGAGCCATCAGATGTCGCAAGGAAGACATCGACGCCGTTGTGCATGGTCGACACGTGGCAGATTCCTCTTTCTTCCCACACGTTGATCAAAACGCCAACTCTCTTCTTCCTTCATTCTTTCTTCTTCAGTCCATAGTCTCCATTCCTATTATTCATTCTGTTTGAAGAAGTTGAAAGTTACCATTTTTACTTACCCCACCACAAAGAAAACGGCAGCTAGTCAAAGATAGAGAAAGGTTAGTATTTTAAATGTTTTATTGGTAGTTAGTTAGGGCCGGGTTAATCCTGTTTTTTTGAACTAAAAGTTTTAAAAATAAACAGTATATAATTTTTTTAAATTAATTTTTTGGTTAAGTAGATAAATAAATTAATTATTAGTTGATTAGGAGTAGTTAAAAAATATATTTTCTTTGTTATAGTTATAATAATAGTATTAATTGTTAGCGTTGATAAATTATCGTTAGTGTATAGTATTAGTTGAATGTTAGTATATATTTTTTTAATTTTAGTTTTGTTTAATTAATTTTTTAAAAAATTGACTTTTTATTAATTTTAGTTTGATTTTATATAATTTATGCGAAAAACAGGCCGCTTTAGAATTTTAATTTTATTTTAATTTTTATTTTTTTGAGTAAATAAATTAAGAGTTATTATTATTATTGTTTTCACTAAAAAAAAATAAAAATATAAGTAATTTCTTTCTATATTACTTTACTTTATTGTAGAGTTAAAAACAAAAATGGAAAAACGTGACGTCACATGTGCTGACGAGCATATATCAGAATATTTTTAACATTTTGTATATGTAAGTAATTTTTGTGTTTACCGTTATGCTTAATAATTAATAATTCAATTAGTAATTATAAATTATTTGAATTTTTAGTAATTATTAATTATATTTGTTACTAAACCGAGTATTAATTTAGTAATATTAACTAGTTCTGGTTATTGACGGTTAGTTATTACTTTTGTTTTCAGGGTTCAAGAAATTTGCACACTAGACACTTACACCAAATAGACTCACATGATGGTTGGGTAGAAGAACAACTCAGAGAGAGCGGATTCTATCATGTATCTCAGATTAGAAGGATCATGTCTCATGGTCCAACTATAGACGCACTAGTTGAAAGGTGGTGGCCTGAGACGCACACGTTTCGTCGATTTTTCACACGGCAAGTGCACGATTACGTTGGAGGACGTCACCATGATTTTTGGACTCCAAACTCACGGCTTTCCAATTACTAGATCAACTAACCACAGCACAAGTGGGTTAGAGAACGAGTGCATATCCCAATTTGGTATTGCTCATGGACCGAACGACCATAGAGGAAGCGGAGTCAAGCTAGCATGGTTCCACACCCTAAAGCGGCGCCAACATTTGACTGACGCAGTAAGTAGAAAAATTTATGTAAAATATCACATAATGTATCTGTTTGGAACAACGTTATTTAGTGACAAGTCTGGAATCAGTGTGTACTTGAAGTATTTGCCATTGCTTCGTGACTTTTCTCAGATTCACAAGTTTAGTTGGGGTTCAGCTTGCCTTGCACACATGTATCGATCCTTATGTCGGACATCTAGGTATGATTGCAAGGACATTGATGGTCCTATATCGTTGCTCCTTGTATGGGCATGGTTACGAATGCCGTCAATAGGACCACTGCTGATGGATACCAGCTTTCCACTTGCTCACAGGTAAAATTTAGCTAAGATGTGGATTTAGTGATTTTTACTGTAGTAACTGATATTACGAGATAAGACCAACACCATCTCGATTAACTACATGCGTTTGTAGATGGCTAAGAAAAAAGTGCCAAGTATCGGCGGTCTCACCCTTGACTATGGCAAATGCAAGAGGCACGATATTCCCATTTCCATTTTGTGATACTGCAACCAAGAGAGCCCCTTTATATTTTCCATACAAGTGTGTGCCGTCTACCTGTACCAACGGCTTGCAGCTTCTGAATGCTTTAATACAAGGATAGAAAGCCCAAAAGACTCGCATCAAAATCCTGAGATCCTCAACCAACTCAACCCCTCGGTAAGCATATGTAGTTTCGTACTCAACCGCTGCTGATGGTTCTTTTATAACCATTGTTTCAAACCATGTCGGCAAAGCTTCATAAGAAGCTTCCCACCCACCAAATATTCTACTTTACCCAACGTGTTTCCCGCATAACACTAGCATACCTTATATAGCTAATTTTATATTTTTTTTATTTACACTTGTACTAAACGTCACCACCGTTTTGACCATTTTCAACGGTAAAATTGGTTTCAGTACAAAACGGCACCGCCGTTTTCTATTTTTAAATTAAAAAAATTTTGCCTCTAAACAAAACGGCAGCGCCGTTTTCAACTTTGCTCACTTTTTAAATTATTCATTTCTACACAAAACAGTAGTGCCATTTTGGTTTTATCCATTCAAAAAATTTAAACCACACACAAAACGTTGGGCCAACGTTTTGTGTGTTTTGACAAAAAAAATTTTTTCTCCCATAGCAATGTTAAATTCACCTAAACGAAAATATTAAAGAAAATCACACATCTTTTCACAATATTTAAAAAACTCAGCCACTTTTTGTTTACCATAGATTATCTTCCTAAAAAAACTAATAATTATATCATATTAAAATAATTATACATTTTATATTGAAATAATAAAATTTAAATAATATAAAATATTATTTTTATTCGGGTCAACCGGATGAATCAGTAACTCACTAGTTGAACTAGTAACCCAGTAATCCAGTCGTATGACTGGATTAATTACCGATTCGATTCCGATAACTATGGATCCAACCTCCCTTCTCTAGACTATTAAAAACCTTAAGTATAATTTATTAAACCACTACCTGGAGGCTTGTCTTAAGCCATAAAGAGATACGGTAAGCTTGCAAACAAGTCCTTGTTTTCGTTGTGGATGTCCTAAGGGGAGGTCCATGTATACTTCCTCATCTAACTCACCATTGAGAAAAACATTGTTTATGTCTAACTACACTAAATTCCATTGCTTAATTGCTGCAACCGATAGTAGAGCCCTCATTGTGGTGACTTTGGCAACTGAGCTAAATGTGTCTTTGAAGTCGATGCCAACTTCTTTAACTCTGCCTTATAGACCCATGTGCAGCCTATGGCAGTTTTATGAGCAGGTAAAGCAACTAACTCCGAAGTGTGATTAGCTTCTAAAGCATAAAGTTCCTCTTTCGTGACCTGTCTCCATTCAGCATGTCTCACCGCTTGATGATAAAATTGAGGTTTAGAAATAGTGTTTGCAAGATTAATAGATGCATGGTAAGTATGGTTCAGCCTTTGGTTGCTAATGTAGTTAGTAATGGCTTTGTAGTTGGGAACCTTTTTGAAAAGGATCTCAAATGTCGATTTCATATTTAATAGTGGATGCGGCAGTTGTGACACATTCCCCCCCAAAGTACTTAGGAACTTGAGATTCAAAGTATAGAACTTTAGGTGACATTGAGTAGATGCTAATATTTCCATTCGACCACAACATTTTATTGTGATGTGTAAGGACATGAAAATTGATGTGTGACTCCTCTTTCTTGTGAAAAGTCTATAATGGCTAGTTCCCTTGCATTATCTTACCTCAAACACTTTGTCTTGCTACTGAATCGAGTCTCTATTAAGTAATCAAATTGTTTCAAACAATCTGCAGCTTCAGATTTATTAGATAGCAAGTATATTAATGTAAAGCAAGTTGCATTATCAACTATGCTAAAAAAAATATCGTTTGCCATTATATGTTGAGATACGATATAGTCCTCGTACATCAGAGTGAACAACATCAAAAAGGTGCAATGACAGATTATTATTGAATTCAAAAGACAATTTTTTTTTTAATTTTGCAGCAAGTGGACAAACAGGGCATTTATTGTGGTCTAGATCAGTTAAAGATGACTGTTTGAGACATTTATTTGAGGAATTAAAGACTCGAAGATTTTATTTAATGTGTGACTTAAGCGTGCATGCCACAACTGTGAACTACTGCACAAATTGATGCTGTTTTGCAACTTTATTTGCATTTGATTGGAGGGGGCTTAAGCTTTTAGGATGTACAACCCTTCATCCAGATTACCTTTGCCAATCCTCTTCAAGGACTTGCTGTCCAGAATTATAAAAATTATGAGAACCAATAGTTATAGTAATAGATGTGCATGAAAGAAAGGAAGAAACTGACAAGATATTAACATGGAAATAGGGCTAGAAATGAATCAAGTCAGCTAATGAGTTAGCTCGAGTTCGACTCATTAATAGCTCGATAAGCTGAACTCGTGAGCTAGTAAGCCGAGCTTGAGCTTGGAATTGAGCTCATAAATTAAATGAGCCAGAGTTTGAGCTTGGATAAATTCAGCTCATTAGTTTGTGATCTGGCTCGATTATATATATATATATATATATATATATATATAAGTTATAATTTATTAATATAAAATTATAGATTATGTTTCTATTATTTGAGCAAGCTCGTGTCAGCTCGTGAACTTTCGTTGAGACGAGTTTGAGCTTACAAAATAGGTTCGATTGTTAATGAGTTGAGCCGTGAGCCAAGTTTAATTTTCGTTAGTCGAACTTGAGCTTGGTCTAGTTCGGTTCAACTTGCCTCACTTTCAGCCTTACATGGAACTCTGGGACATATAGGATTAGAGCAACTCCAATAGGCAAGAAGTTGAGACCCTATTTCTGACAGGAGTAGGAACTTACCGTTGAAGAGATGAGAGAAGGAGTTCCTGCACAGCTTTTGAGAAAAGTGAATCCTTCTGAATGGGGACTCATATGGGTTATATATGAATTTTTTTAATATTAATATTTTAATAATAAATTATTTTTAAATTTATAAATTTAAATAATATTATTAAAAAAATAATTATATTAATTTTAAGTATTTTAATTAATTAATTAAGTAAGACCACAACAGTACAATGACTAAAGTTAGTTCCTCCTAATAAAAAAAGAGAGATGCTTTGAGTTCTTATTTAATGCAAAAAATGATGTGGAGTTACGTTTTATAACAGGTGGATCATAAATAGGAATTGAGATTAGTTCCTACTGAATATGGTCTTAGGGTGATAGTGGGAGTAACTTGGATAATGCCAATGAATTGACCTTGAAACTTATCACCATTGGAAAGAGAAACAGAATAGTTTTGAGAAGTGTGAATAGACTCAAAAATTGACAAATCACAAGCAATGTGAATTGTTACACCGCTATCTAGATCTTGAAGGTGAGGTATTAAGGACGATACATGATGGTGTGGCCACATAAGTAGCTGTATTTGATGGAATTTTTTGAAGTTGTTGATTACTCAGCAAATTCATCAATTTTCCTAAACCTGCTGCACTGTCTCGGAGATGACATTGTGAGTAGCTTGTTTTGCAACTCTCCCTCATACATAGTTTGGAGGAAATCCGTGTAGCTTGTAGCATTTTTCAGTGGTATGGCCAAGAAGACCGCAATAAGAGCACCGAGGCTTGTCTTTCTTCACAAATCCTCTGCCTCTTCCAATTGGTGGTGACGTAGCTGAGTTTCTTGCCAAAAAGGCAACTAGACTTGGATCTGAGAGTGCTCCAATGGTGTAACTTGAGTCATTGTGACTGTAAGTTGGTATTTATATTTGCTTGTAATTAGTTATGAAATTGTTAGACGTTAGATAATTAGTGAATTTGTTATCATTATTCATTCTACTCAACACACATATAAGAACGGTACAGTGTATCACGGTTAGAAGTTCAGTTTTGAAAATCAATTAATACAAGTATACAACTTTACTCTTTCACTCTCTTTCTCCTCCTTTTCCCTTTTCTTCTGTCTGATTCATCTTCTTTCCCCTGTTCTTCTTTGATCTTAGGCTTACACAATAGAGCTTGATGAGAGTGCAACCTCTCTTCTTTAAAGAAGATTCAGATCTAACTGCGGGAAGAGATTCGTCGATCCTTTCTGATTCTTCTCTTCAAACAAGATTCATTGATTCTTTTTCTTGATTCTTCTGGACCAGTTCTGTTTCAATGACCTCAATCGTTATTCTTCTCTCAATCTCTGATGCTGATAATCAGGCTCAGATGGCGAAAATTCACATCAATCCGATGCAAGATCCAACAAGTCAGTATTACATTCACCCAAGCGAAAGCACTGGTACGCCTCTTATTCCAATTGTTCTTACTCCTAATAATTACAGTCCGTGGAGTAGAGCAATGTTGCGAGTTTTAGAAGGAAAGAATAAGTTGAAATTCATTGATGGTTCGCTGCTTCGACCACATGAGAATGATCCTCTTTTTGATGCTTGGAAACACTGCAATACGATACTTAGTTTCTTGGATTAACTTGTCTTTGAGCCCTAACATTTCCAACAGTGTAAGTTGGAATAACGTCGCTTCGGATCTGTGGAGAGATTTGAAGCACCGATATTATCAAGGTGACAAATACAAAATAACTGAATTGCAAGAAGATTTGTTTGCCATGAAGCAAGGAAACCTAGACATTACCTCTTACTATACAAAAATGAAGTCAATTTGGGAGGATCTTGGAAATTTCAGGCCAATTCCTCATTGCCGTGACTGCGATCTGGTATGTTTTTACGGATTGGAAGTAATACGCCAGTACAAACGTGAGGATTATACAACACAATTATTGCGAGGGCTCAATGACCAATACTCTTCAGTGCGGTCACAATTGATTCTGATGAATCCTATGCCCGATTTAGATACGGCTTTCTCCATGCTGAGTCAACAAGAGCGGCAATTTGGGGAAGCACCAGAATCCAAGGTGTTCTTCAACAAAGCTGCCACAGAGTATCCATCCTTTGATGACAAAATCAAAGGAAAAGGTAGAGGAAAAGGTAGAGGTCGTGGTAAGGGTAATCGGCCTTAATGCACCTTTTGTGATCGCACCGGCCATACTGTGGAGACATGTTACAAGAAGCATGGGTATCCACCTCATTTGTGCCAAAGAGAAATTGGCAGTATCAACTACATGTCAACTGATTCACAGGCTGAAAAGGTCACTGATGAACTCAGCCAAAACAATCTAAGCACTAATCGTCAAAAGGAAACTAGTGAAGCATTAAGACTTGACCTCACTCAATTCCAAAAGGAAGCTATACTCGTAGAAATGTCATTTTAAAATACAGCACCATTATTTTTTCCTTTGTTGCTGTGAAATCCACCCTTTGGGTCATTGACACAGGGACAACTGATCATGTGAATTTTGATCTTAATGATTTTGAGTCACACCATCCCATTCCCCCTATAATTGTTAGAATGCCGGATGGTACTCAAACAGTTAGTAGCATCATTGGTACCATCCGCTTCTCTAATCAATTACACATTACAAATGTACTTTTTATTTCTAATTTTGACTTCAAACTAATTTCTCTGTCCAAATTGACCAAAAATTTAAAATGGCAAATGCTTATTAATGATACACTTTGTGAGATCCAGGACCAAGCTACTTTGAAGAGGATTGGAATAGCTAAATATGCCGATAGCTTGTATACAATGGATAGCAAACCAATTTTTGACACTTCTGCATTTATAGGTAGCAAATTATCCCATAATTCTGCGGTTGTAGCTACTGCCACTTTGGGCAACTCTGCTGCTATAGTCAATAAAGTGGATGCACTTTAGCATTCACGGTTAGGTCATGTTCCACAACGCAGGTTAGAAATAATGCACAAAATATATCCCATAATTGATTGTGCTGAACACATACATTCATGTAATTCTTGCCATTTAGCTAAACAAAAAAAAGTTACCCTTTTCTTATAGTGTAACTGAATCTGCTGATTGCTTCGATTTAGTTCATGTGAATATTTGGGGACTCGTTTCAACTACTTCCTTTAATGATAAAAAGTATTTTCTCACTATAGTTGATGATAAAAGTAGATATACATGGATTCATTGCATGCATCATAAGATTGAAACTTCTGATCATATTATACATTTTGTTAAATATGTACAAACTCAATTTGGTAAAACTGTTAAATGCTTCCGCTCTGACAATGGCCCTGAATTTGCTTTGAAATCATTTTATGCTTCCAATGGCATTTTGTACCACACTTCTTGCGTGGAGACCCACAGCAAAATGGCATTGTGGAACGCAAATACCAGCACATACTAGGGACTGCATGGGCCTTGATTTTCCATTCTTCATTAGGACAGGTAGACTCAACACCCAAAACTCATTACCATGCACGTCACTTTGATTCCTTAGACAACACAGATCACCTTTGGTATCCACTACCGCAAATGAAGAGCATGCTAACACCACCACTCACAATCATGTTGCATCAGCTGCATCATTTTCACCCCCTCAGCTAAGAGAGGATACTGTCATGCATTCATCATCTCATACATTAGAAAATAATTCCACATTCCATACATTAGAAAATAATTCCACATTCCATACATTAGAAAACAATCCACCTTTCATTGAAACAAGAAAGTCAACCCGAATTAGGACAATGCCAACACATTTAAAAGACTATCATTGTGACATTTCTGGTACAAAGTCTACTGTTAATACTCTTTGCAAATATCCTATCTCACAATATATGTCATATGAAGCACTAAGTTCAAAACACAAGGCCCTTTCTTTAGCCATTGTCAAAACTGTTGTGCCACGAACCTATGAGGAAGCTGCTATTCATCCTTGCTGGAAATAAGCCATTAATAGTGAACTTGAGGCGTTGAGGCAGAATCAAACTTGGTGTGTAACAAAACTCCCAGCTGGTAAGAGGGCAATAGATTGCAAGTGGGTCTTTCGAGTGAAGTTCAATCCGGATGGGACTGTTGAACGTTACAAGGCAAGGCTTGTGGCAAAGGAATTTACTCAAGTTGAAGGAGTAGATTTCATAGACACCTTCAGTCCCGTTGTTAGGATGACTACATTGTGCATAGTTTTGGCTCTAGCTACAGCCAAACGATGGCATGTTAAGAAATTGGACATTAATACAGTGTTCCTCCACGGAGATTTACATGAAGAAGTGTACATGAAGTTGCCTCCAGGATTAGATGGGATCAATCTGGATTCATCCTCTGTTTGCAAGCTACAAAAGTCGCTGTACGGATTAAAGCAAGCCAGCTGTCAGTGGAATTTGAAGCTCACAGAGACACTCACCTCTACTGATTTTGTTAAATCCGAAGCAGATCACTCCCTGTATTCGAAGATCACTCCTTATGGCATTACAATCATCATGGTTTATGTTGATGATTTGGTTTTAACTGGAAATGACTTGGAAGAAATTGACCATGTCAAGCAATTGTTGGAAAACAAATTCAAAATCAAGGACCTTGGTGATTTAAAATATTTTTATGGAAGTGGCAAGGAATTCTAAAGGAATTCATCTCTGCCAACGAAAATATGCATTGGATATCATTAAGGAGTTTGGTTACTTAAATTGTAAGCCGGTTAGCACTCCAATGGATTACACGTATGCTTCAAAGTTATCAAAGGAAAGTGGCACTGCACTACAGGATCACACTCCTTACCGTCAGTTAATTGGTCGGCTTCTCTATCTCACAAACACACGCCCTGACATCTCCTATGCTATTAGAAAATTAAGCCAGTTCCTTGACTGTCCAACTGATGCTCACATGCACGCAGCCTATAAAGTTCTCCGTTACCTAAAGGGGTGTCCCTCCTTGGGAATTTTCTTTTCATCAGCCAATGATTTGAAGCTAACAAGATTCTGTGATGCTGATTGGGCTACATGTGCAGACACTCGACGATCCATCACAGGACATTGCTTCTATCTTAGAAATTCTTTAATCAGTTGGAAGAGCAAGAAGCAAAGTACTGTAGCCAGGTCATCCTCGGAAGCAGAATACAGAGCCTTAGCTTCTGCCACATGCCAAGCTCAATGGCTGTCCTTTGTGATGAAAGATCTCAGTGTGCCATTAACTGAATCCATCACCCTTTTTTGTGATAAGCATTCTGCCATTCATCACCTTGCTACTAACCCCATATTTCATGAGCGCACAAAGCATATTGAAGTGGATTATCACATTGCTCGAAACCAACATTTACTAGGTCTTACCCATTTGATGCCGGTCTCTTCTAACAATCAGCTTGCTGACTTCTTAACCAAAGCCTCGGCTTCAGGTCCCTTCACTGTGAACGTTTCCAAACTGGGTCTTCTGGACATCCATAATCTCAGTTTGAGGGAGGGCGTAACTTGAGTCATTGTGACTGCAAGTTAATATTTATTCTTGCTTGTAATTAGTTATGAAATTGTTAGACTATTAGACAAAGACGTTAGATAATTAGTGAATTTGTTATCATTATTCATTCTACTCAACACACATATAAGAACTGTACAGTGTATCACGGTTTGAAGTTTAGTTTTGGAAATCAATGAATACAACTTTACTCTTTCACTCTCTTTCTCCTCCTTTCCCCTTTTCTTCTGTCTGATTCATCTTCTTTCTCCTGTTCTTCTCTGATCTCAGACTTGCACAATAGAGCTTGATGAGAGTGCAACCTTTTCCTTGCCAATTCCACAAATGGATTTGTGCTTTTCCTCTTAAACTATTAAAGACAAAACTTTGTTCATAGCAGGTAGAGGCCCTCGTATCCGAGCAACTTGTAATAAATCTTGAAAAGGCCTAGCATCCATGCAATTGCAATAGATAAGGCAGTATGAATTCAGTTCTTCCCAAAGTACTTTGATTTTCGTGAAGTACTACTGTGACACAATCATTGTTTCTTGTCTCAAGTTTATCAATTTTTGCTTGAGTTCGAAAATTCTTGGACCATTCTCATATTGAAATCTGTTCCGGCCCAACCCAGCTGGCACAACGTCTGAGTCCGGGTGGCCGACCTGACAGGCACGAGGCGCCCGAATTAGGGATCCGACCCGGCCATTCCACTCTTCCAGCAAGGCACCTGACAGTTGGGGGAAAGGAAGCTTTCTAGAAGGCAGGTCCTCTGGTATGGAACCCGCCCTAGGTACAGGATATATAAAGGGAGGGCCCTACCCCTCCCAAGTACGTCATTATCGCCTCACTTTTACTGCCATCTGTACGGATTTCTGACTTGAGCGTTGGGGTCCTTTTTGTAGGTGGCTCCCCCTCTCCAACACCACAACTCGGGAGATTGTGAGATCCCAGCCTTCCACTCTCCAACACGAGCCCTGGAGATCCATACATTCGTCAGCATCTCGGCCAAGGCCCCCTCATCTCTTGCCCCTTTTAGTTCGTCTGACCCGTTTGGTACCCGGCATACTGAACAAAATCTTTCTTTAAGATCATTCCACAATTATTCTAAGTCTGAGTATGTAAACCAAGGAGGTAACAATCTATTTTGAAATGGAATTAAGGATCCATGTGCTTACAACATCATTAACACTGTCAACTTTCAAATAGTTCTGGTTCAGTGTCCAGATCAATTGCGGAACCATGCTAGCAATGAATCCAAGTTGGCGCTTGGCATTGAGCTCTTTCTTCATATTATTAATTAAAAAATATCTTCTAATAACTTGTCTTGCTTAGTCAGCAAGCTGAACTAACTTGACCAACTGTAATTAAGATTAACTATTAAGTAACTAACTTGCTAAATCGGTTAAATACATCAGTCATCAGGTGCTAACAACCCTGCCCGGGTCAAAGCCATCTGAAATTAATTGTCTCAAGTGAAATTGAAGGTGGTAAGTTGTTATTCTTCTTCAAGTTCTTGGAATAGAAAACGGTGGTTGGTGGTGGCAAATGTTACTACTCCAACACCTTTATGATGTTGCAACAAACTGTTCCCGATTTGAAAGCATTAATGAGGCCTTTATGGTGACACTACTCAGTAGTACTCACTTTCTTGTTTGTGTTGTTATTTGTGGGGCTTCAATTTTGAAAGAATTTTTAAGAATTTGTGCACATAAGTTAATTATTGGGACAACTTGCAGATAAATCAAAGTTAATTAATTAATCAGAACCATGTGATCATCATATTATTAATTAATTGAACAACATACTATTTTATGGGATCTTACTAATATCTAACTCCTAATAAAGTTATCTATAAGAAAAAAATATTTCAATAAATTACATTACAAAAACATTGAAAAGTTTTAAATTTTTAATTATTTTCTGATAAAAATTTTCTACATAAATTGTTTTAATTAACTACATAATTCACAAGTCGCAAAACTCTATTTTATTTCTACTAGTGCTCAATAATTTTTTCACTCTTTTTCATTAATGATTTATATATATATAGTCATCACAATTATATTGCGTATTACGGCCAACTTGATTAGATTATTGGAAGAATGGTGACTATAAAAGATTTAAGGACCCTCCATATGTAGGTCATCTGATCTATGCACCTTACTTTCATTCTTTGAATATAGTTGATTTTAAACACAATGATACAATCAAATGATCAGAGTGTGATGTATGATGAACCAACGCAATAGTCAAGATTAAACAATAATGATGTGCACTACTAATAATGATGTAAGCGAAAAAACAATGCGTTTGTTGAATATGTTGCAAGTTTGAGTATATGTAGTTATTTGTGTTGATGAGAACCTACAACTATGTGCGATTGATCCACCTATTATTGGTCGTTCAAATTTAATAAGCCTAATTTTTAGGATTTAAATTAAATGACGATGGGTTTATTCGTTCCAAATTTCTTAATCCGACTGAACTGACCATTCGACTAATTTAAGTTGGTTGATTACATACTTCTAGTTTCCAGCGCAGCTGGCTAATTGACATCTTGTTTGAATTTTCATTTTGTTAGAAATAAGAGACTTAACTGAAAAAGGATGGTATATTATTGAGTGTGTTCAAGTTATCTGCTTAAGTTGTGTAGAATGATACAATATAGAAGAGTATTTATAGGGGCTAAGAGAATCGTAATAATAAAGACGTAATATTCTATAATAAATATTCAGATATACTAAATAATTCTAATTGATCCTAATTGATCCTAATTATATTCTAACATCCCCTCAAACTCAAGTGACAACTTGAGTTTGAAACATATTTAAAACAACGAAATAAATAGAAAAAAACTGCATAAACTGATAAAACGGGTGCAGACGGAACTGCCGGAAGAAAGCACAGATGGAACTGCCGCTTGTCTGAAGGAAGCACAGACGGAACTGCCGCTAGTCTGAAGGAAGCGTAGACGGAACTGCCGAATGTCTGAAGGAAGTGTAGACGGAACTGCCAGAAAGAAATGCAGATGTAACTGCTACAAAGAAACACAGACAAAACATAGACGGAACTGCCACGAGAAAACGCAGACGAAATTGCCAGACGAAACGCAGACGGAACTGTCATGAGAGAACACAGACGGAACTGCCACGAGAGAATGCAGACGGAACTGCCGAAAGAGAGCGAAAACTATATGATTTCTTCATGAGATTAGATAAGCAGCGGATGACAATGGTGTTTGATCTTTCAACTCGAAAAAACACAAGATAGAGAAAATAGGCTAGTCAGTGAGGTGAAAAAGCATCAAAGGGGTGACAAAAGGGAAAGAAGAATGGCATAAAAAAAATGCAAAAACTACGATAATTTCACCACAAGGAAAATAACTTATCCTCTTCAAGGAGGATACCATGGCTCTGATACCATGTTAGAAATAAGAGACTTAACTGGAGAAGGATGGTATATTATTAAGTGTGTTCAAGTTGTCTGCTCAAGTTATGTGGAATGATACAATATAGAAGGGTATTTATAGGGGCTAAGAGAATTGTAATAATAAAGACGTAATATTCTATAATAAATATTCAGATATACTAAATAATTCTAATTAATACTAATTGATCCTAATTATATTCTAACAAATTTATATCACAAACCCACCTTATTAAATATCTCACTATAAGGCACAATGGAAAATGAGTTAACTAAGAAACATTGAAGGAGGTGCAAATTGAAAGACATGGTGCTTATCTGTTATGTTTATCATTTGCTGTCCATGCAATAATTTTAAATTTTTTTTAATTTAAATTTGTCTTTTTTTATGATATTTCGATAAGACTAATTTACAATAGATTTAAATTTCATTTAAAGATTTATTTTCGTTAGTTAAAAAATTATTGTATACACAAAGTGAGATTTAAAATCTCAGCACTTACTTAAGCAGATTAGTAATGAGTAACCACTATACCACCAAAGTTGGTTTTTAAATATTTACTATTTCCTTCATATTCTATACGTTATACTAAGGGTTTTAAATTATAGCTGCGGTGGTGGTTGTAATGTTGGTTACGGATGAATTTTTTCAGAAATTTACACCATTTTTTTAAAAAAAATATCATTGAAAACGTTTTTGGAAGAAATATATTGCATTATTGATGATTGGAAATAGTAGTTGCTTTGAAAGAAAAAAAACCCTAAAATGGATAAAATGGATGTTTTTGTTTATTGTTGTTGATGCGGCTGTAATGTCGTTTTAATATGGCCCCAACGTCATTTTAACGCGCCACAGCCCACAATCCTATAAATTTTTTAATTCTTCGCAATTAAAGTGTAAGGCCGTTGCAATAACTACAATTGAATGATTGGAGGAGCCACATTGATCACTTGGTGCATGTATTTATTTGGAAGAATAGACAAAAGTATATATAAACTTTTATACTATGTATATTTTAATATTTTAATGAGTCATAGGTATACATTAATATTAAGTTTTGTTATAATTTTTACTCTTTTATTGTTTGAGTAATTTTTTATAATAACTATCAGATAGTACTTTATTGTGTGACTTGGCTGTTTTGATGACACAATGAAAAATAAGAGTTAAACTATTGAATTTATTAAATTAAAAAAAAAAACTTTACAAGTTTTAACGTCTCTTCATATTCTTCCCTTTTCAAAAGTTATTTGAATAACAAAACTCTAGTAGAGAGTGAATAATAAAAGTAAATTATATGTTGAAGTCTTTGCATTTGAGTTTGTTGCAGTTCATCATGGTTTTCATGGTTTTCGTTCTATTCTAAAGGCAAACGTGATAGGGTGAGAAAGGTAGAAGTCCACACACAGGGTAGTAGATGAACGAGGAGAGTTTAGTAGTAGATGCGAGCAAAGGTAATGCTTCCTCTCTTTGTTAATTGTTGACTTTAGTTTATGGTTTATCGAAAAATGTTATTCATTAGTGATTGATGTTAATTTAGGTTTTAGTTGTTCTATAGTTTGATTGAGGAGTTTTTGATAAACAGATGATAAATCATATAATTTTTGTGTATCATTTGAGAGAAACACGAATGAAATTTTGAAAATATGTTGGAGATGAGATTGTTTCGATTCCAAGAATGAATGCCGAAACTCTCAATACATTTTTTATGGTGAGGTTATTTAAAAATTTGGGATATTTTTCTTTCAATAATTTTTACTAGGCCGAGAATGAAATATATCCAATGCATTTAATTAGGTTTGATGGTGACGTAGTTCGAATGTATGAATTTGTTGTTAAGAATGGGAGATTATGTCATGTTTATTGGGATCATACTATTGATTTACCAAATTTAATAAAAGAAAAAAAAGAAGTGGTAGATGTTGTAGATGATGAGCCAAATTTTAAAAAAGAAAAAAAACGAAAAGACATTGTCATTTGTAAATTTTTTTATTCAAATTTAATAAATTCAATAATTTATCACTTATTTTTTACCGTGTCGTCAAAAGGGCCACGTCACACAATGTACAAAGTTACCTGTTAGTCATATTGTCAGAAAAGTTACTCAAGTGACAAAAGAGTAGAAATGATAATAGAATTTGATATTAGTGTATACAGATGACTCATTAAAAAATTAGAGTGTACGTTTGTCTACTATGTGAAAATTATGTATACTTTTATTTATTTTTTCTAAATTTTTAGTACAAATAATTGAGCAATAATGATATATTTATGAACAAAATTTATTATTTTTATTAATATTTGTTAATATTATATATTATTAGGTTATTTTTTTTTAAATAAGTAATTTTATAACAAAATAAACTTAATCAATTGAAAAAAAAAAAAGGATTGATGATGATAAAAGGTTTTTCGGAAATTTTCATCAAAAGCAAGTAAAAGTAACCATGTTCCATGAGAGAAGGAAAACCACTTGGAGTTTGTTAGATTGACAAGATCTAAGTCCTATATAACAAAAAAAATAGAAAACCATTGAAATAATTAAAAACATTAGATTACAATAGAGTGAGATCGACATGAGCGTAATTCTCAATATTATATTTATATATGCCTATACATCCTAGTTTTTTTTTTTGGTGACTGCCTATACATCCTAGTTGTTTGAGAAGTTTATACACATACATAATGTAAATGCAGTAGTATTTGACATTTTGAAATTAATTAATAATACTGTACTTCTGGGATGATGTAATGTTCTATAATTTAATGTGTCTTTGACCAAGTCTAATTAAGAAATGTCAGTTGATATAACTCTTCATAGTTAATAATAATAATAATAGCTTTGGAAAAAAAAAAATAATAGTTAATAATAGTACTCATTTGGTTTGTTGAGTAGAAACTGT
>NC_029788.2:124598014-124598271 GCF_000816755.2 Arachis ipaensis
AATGTTCTCTATTCATTATTATTAAAATGTTTTGACAAAAAAAAAAAAGAAATTGTCAAGTATTTTGACGAATAATAAAATATATGAACACTTCAAATTTTTATACAAATTTCATGCCATTATTAAATTTTCATGCCATTATTAAAAATACATAAAAATTTTATCATGACACTATCTCTTTTAAAAGAATATCTTCTAAAAATTTAAGTGGATAATAAAAAGTATATAAATGTTTAATTATATTTCTAACATATTAT
>NC_029788.2:124598329-124604025 GCF_000816755.2 Arachis ipaensis
AATTGAATTTTAGATTTTTTTATCATAAAAATTTTAGTATCATATTATAATGTCATTTTTTCTAAAAGTTTAAATTAATAAAAAGACACATAAATAATTATATCTCTAACAAATTTGACAAATTACAAACACGTCCTCGTAAATGACATGTCGAAAATTTTAAAAGAATTAAATGGATTTTGCATATTAATAAAGACCATTACAGCAATAATTTTTTAATATTGTATAAATAATTGTACAAAAAATACGATTATTTTGATTTATTGACCAACGGTCGTATCATTAATTCTATGTCTATAAAAAATATAAAAAATACTAATTTCTGATCTATATCTCAAAACACATACACATACATAAAAAATTCATTAGTTTCAATTATTATACTAACACATTTCAGCTCCAACTCAAAAGCTAAATGTTCAGTGTTTCAAATAAGAAAACTACATGCCACAGATGTGAGTAATTCTCTCCTGCTTATGATTTATGAAGATGGCTTTAGTGAATTCCTAATATTTTTAAAAGAATTCCAATTGCAATCTAACTCTACAAACTAATGGATGGTTACTATTTACCACAAACTTATAATCAATTAAATTATTATAATTGTCTTCATAATAGATTAAAACAGCTTACTACAGTGCTAAAAGTTCATACAAAGAGTTGGGATTTTCATGGAGGTAATTTTTCTTTTTAATGTTATCATCAGGAGGTATTCAGTAGTGCAATATGAATTCTTTTCTCTCTAATAACTAATCCTCCTAATCTCTTGATCCAAGTAGAAAGTCCTAATTAAAATGTTTATTAACAGAGAATTTTAGTTACTTTTCCAAATTCAAATCTAAATCATTTTATTTAAAAATTTCACACTCCACTATGTGAGGAACATGTCATGAAATCATTTTTTATAATAATTTAAACTGATAAAATAAGACACATAAATAATTATATATTAATACATTTTAATGTAAAACTCTCTTTTCGATTTGCATAAATTTTTTGTATAAGTATTTTTTGATTTGAATTCATAAATTCTTTTTTTTTTAATTAACAATAATTAAACTCTAAATTTTTAGATGATAGAAAATTTGATATTATTTCTACAAATTGAAGTTAAAAAAAAGAGGCATATTAATAGTAACATGACTAACAAGATATTTAGCAGCAGAGTTTATAACTGCCGCTAAATGAAAGAATGACGGCGGTTTATCCGACGGTTCTTCGGTTCATTCTTTAGTATGCAGCACTCTTTTACATCCTGATAAAGGTTCATTAGCTTGTGAAACTATATTATAAGATTATCAACAAAATAATAAAGGGTCAAGTGTGTATTGCATTATTTTCAGGGGGGAAGAAGTTTAGAAGAACTTAGAACAAATAAATCAAGTTTCGTTACATTATTATTACTAGTTATAATGGAATTAAGATATCCATGTGAAGTATAACAGTTCCTGAATTGGGATATGATACACAACAAATGAAAAGGCTTAGAAAAAGTACCTGAAAATTAAAAAATAAAACACTACCTCTTTCCTAATTTTAAGATTTAATTAGTTAACAAAATAATTAGGCGGCAATCGATGTATTATAATTAGGAAAAGTATAGGGTATCAACATATTATCTACCAACTTATTGCCAATAATAATTAATTATTATATTTTAAACACATATATAAAGAGATATATCTAGAAAATATATCTATAAAGACACTTTTATTAAACACAGTAATAAAAAAAGACATTTTTATTAGACACATCCACGAAAACACTTTTATTAAACACAATTATAAATAACAGTTGGCAGAAGTTGACAGAAATGCTATTAATAACGTAGTGAAATTGTTACAATTAGTCTTTCAATTATTTAGAATATGATCTTTATTGAATTCATAAATATGAAATAATTAAATCCTCATCCCTTAACTTAATCTCACTTAAATTTTAATATATATATTACCTTATTATTTACTTTTCTGTCTTATTCCGACTCTGTGGGAACAAACCCTAATTGTAGTCTGAAAATCCAAACTTGATGCTTGCATGCAATAATATATAATAATTAGCACTTTATTGATGAACATTTAGCACTAGAAATTAGAATGTTTAACGCGTTAAATAAATAAAATGTTAAATTTTTTGCCCCTACTTCTAGTAACCTAATTAACTGGTGTCCTAAGAGTAGACACTTGTTAATTAGCAAAGTCTTAGAATAATATCCATGTCTTAAAAGTACCATTTTTTTTCCTAATTACTTGATATAAATAGAACCAAACTTTATAGTTCCTATCCTCAATTATCAGCTAGCCACTCAGCACATCATGCTCATATATATTTCATTCAGAAACCACTTTGGAAATATAATGAAGAAGAAAATAAAAGTATGCTGCCAAGTAGATGAGAGAAAATAGAACAATTCCATTTTATTTATAACACATGCATGATAAAAGATATTATATGCAGAAAATTAATGATCATGATTCATTATTTCTAATGGTGGAATCACTTAGTACCATCAATAACATACATTTTACAAAGTAAAACGCTTATGAATCCAAATATTGAATTATAAGTAAGTAAATATTGATAATTTGTGAATGAAATATAAACAATTTAATCATTCTCATTTTGAAACATTCTCATTTTATAGTAAAGGAAATTTTTATAGATACAATCTATTATATATGAACTGTTAATTTAATGATGATTAAGAAAATCTAAAAATACTATTCAATGGTATAAGAAGAATCTTAACCTAGATATATAGCAAGACTACTTAGAGTAGTATATTTTAATTTCTAGTTTCTAGTTAAAAAGTGTTTGACTCATCATAAAAAGATGAGAAACAAATAATACATCAAAGATCTTGTACTAATCTCAAAACTAAAACTTGATCACACATTTTTATTCACCCAAATATTATTGAAACTAAATCTTTACCTATTAAAGCATATATTAGAAGGGAGAAAAACAAAAGGAAAAGATGGGAGCAAGTATTTTAAAGCTACAACATTTTATGCTTTTAAGACACATGCTATGGATAAACATGCCTTTGGTAGGTATGAGGAATCTAAAATACATTGAATCCTACATTTAGGAATCTGTGTTTTCGTGTCGAAACAAATAGATGTATGCACTCATCAATAACCTAGCAATAATCAAGGTTAGCTTATCTAATGTATAGTTTGTAGTACCATATGACAAGCTTAAAAAAAAAAAAAAGAAAACTAGTTTCATAAAGTAATAAGTGATGCACAGATTTTGTCTCTTTGAATAATTAAATACACACATAAATATTGAAGAATTTATTGGACTTCTAACAATGTTTATGTATGCGTTTTGATTTGGTTTTAACATCATATATAATATAATAGGTAAAAACTTAAGTGAAGTCAACTTCACGTGATTTTGATATCTGAAAGCTATTAGATAAAAATTTAGTCAAATCAGTTAAATTATTTAACGGCTCTCAAGTATCAACTTTACGTGAAATCAATTGCACTTGAGTTTTCACCAATATAATAATATGCATATTCAAACCAAATAATAGTACTAAAACATTTCAAAAATGATTGTAACATACATAACTACTTAGGGCCGGTTGAAATCTAGAATTGAGATTATAGTATGAAGTGTTAGTTGCTTCTATTTGAACAAATTTTTAGATTAGTAATAAGTGATAAATAATTAAGTTTGTTACACGCACGACTTTCACAACAACATACATATTGAATTAATGAATGAGAAACAAAAACCAAGAAATATGATTAGTTTTCTCCCCACTTGTTCATGGTGGGAGTTACTTAATTATATGAGAGAGAGATGTTCAACTTCCCTTGGTCAAACGCAATAATGTAAGGATTCTTTTAATTAATTATTCTCTACAATACCAAACAAACAAGACAAGTGATCAATTTGTCTTGATTACTTGAGCAATTTGGTTTCACATGTTGGAGAAAAATTACCCACCCAAATATATATATAAGACACTAAACCATGGAATTAAACAAAGAAATTACTGTATCATAGCAATTACATATTTAATCCAAAAAAATAGATTTGTGTTATTGATTATGCTAACTAGGATTTATTATTCCACAATTAAGGTTAATGCACAATAACAATCTAGTCTCTAACAACTCCAGCAACCAAACAGAAATGTTTTACAATTGTCCCTAGGAATTTAGAATTATATTAAAACCAAGTCCTTACACAACAGAACCTAGCCAATGGAAAATGAGACACTTGGACATACAAAATCAGCACTTGTTCACAAACAACTCGAAGAAAGTCTCATAAAATTAATTAAAAACCAATATATTATTATACCTTTGATGGAGGTTCAACTTCTCACCTTTTGTGCCCTCTCAAAAATTAAGAAGCTCCTCATCATCAAAAAGATTGTCTTCCACCACTAGAGTTCCCACCGGCCCAACCATCAACCGGCAAATTAGGCATGTTTAGAGGTAGATTGAAGAACGGTAACCCTGAAGAAGGATCTGGAAAAGAGTTATTAACACCACTGCCACTGACACCACCACCACCAGAAGAAGGTTGCCCTTGTTCTATCTGAAGAGTCTCATCTTCGTCTAAGGGCAACCTCTCATACGCTACATTAGTAAACGACGAGGCAATAACAATAACAGGCCCAGAAGCCACTAAAGGCCCAATAACATTCCCTCCTACCACTTGTCCCTGGCCTCCACCAAGAAACACAGTTAAACTTGTGGCCCCTGGTGGAGCAGGAGGTGGCAGAAAGGATCCTGATAGAGAAAGTATCTCAAATCTTCCATGAAGCGTCACGACTGCTCCGGCAGCTGCTGGTTGTCGGAGCGTGACGTTAGTAACAGTTCCGCTACCGCTAAGAACACAGATTCCCCGTTGACGTTTTCTTGCATAAGTGGCGACAGAGTCAAACACATCACAACCACTACTAACTTCAAGGATGTGTGCCCTAAGAGTGTTTGCACTCTCCCTTGTGATGATCACCGGTGGCTTAGGCTTGTTCTTGGAACCCGGAGGTCTCCCTCTTGGCCTACGAGCAACAACATCACCAGGGCCTTGATTTGGCGAAACTAGGTCAAGACCCTCGTGATGGTTGTTGCTCGGGTCTTGGTCTTGGTTATTATCATCATCTTCAAGGTCAGGGCGTTGAAGGTGATGAACAAAGTGTGATGCTGAACCCAAGTCTATGCCGGCCATACACACACAAAAGAGTTTTTCTAAAGAAAGTGTAAAACACAAAAGGGGAACAGCACAAAAATATATTAAAATGAAAAAACTATATAGTAGTAATTAAAATAAGAGAAAAATTACAAGAATAGTAGTATGAACAATATAAATTATGGGGAGTGGTTTATATTAAAAAGAAAAAGAGAGAGAAGTATTAGGAGTACCCAATGATTCAAACCTCAGTTTGCGAATAGAAAAACAAAGGGATCAATTGAGTACTGCAGAGGAAATGGAATGAGATGAGGTTGGAAGGGAAAGAGAGAGAGGGAAACAAATTAAAGAAAGAAAAAAATAAAGCGTGTGGAACCTGCGGCCATTCTCACAACTAGGAAAAGCATATGGTTGAATAAAATAATCATGGGATTAAACAATATTAATTTCTTTGTAAATCACATTTAATTTATTATTATATATACATTATTTTAAGAGAATATAATATAAGATATTTTATATAGTTTTATAATCATATT
>NC_029788.2:124604050-124615936 GCF_000816755.2 Arachis ipaensis
TCATAGGATGAAGTTAAAATGTTATGTCTATCAGTCTATGTGATATGTATTTGGAGAGAGAGAGAGAGATTAGACAGGTAGGTTGGATCATTATTTAGGAAACCTAGGTCACCTTTCGATAAAGAGAAAACCTAAAATATTATAAACCCTTAGCTAATAAGTAATTGGGGCACATGCTCAACATACAATATATATATATACTCCTATACTTTACTTTACAAATTAATTAAATTTGTGGTCTAATTTTTCTTAATTTTCAATAAACAAAGACCTGGCTGCACTTGTACGAGGCTTCTTGTTGACCCAATACAAGTAGTTAGTGCCCTCAATTCCTAAAACTATTAAAACATAGCATGAATCAGTTAACGAGACAAGTGATCTTATTAAGTTATTATGACTCCTTTCAAGAGCTCTTGGACCCGAACTAATTAATTGAAGCACTTCTTATTTATTTATATAAATCTTGAAATTTGGGCTACCTATATAAATTAAAATTTATTTATCTTATGTTTTTAGAATACATATTAAAATTATAAAATTAAAATTTTTTATTAAAAATATAAAAATTTAAATTTTCAATACATTTATTTTATATTTATTAAATAAAAATATTTAATTTTTTTGTATTAATACAGGTTTAATTTAATAACAAACAAATTTAAACACACTTTATAATTAAAATGAATTTTAATAACTTTATTTAAATTAAGTTCACTTGATTTTAATTTTATTAGCTTTTGTGTAATGATTTTGTGATTTAAGGTTTATTCTCTGTTAGATAAAAATGTTATTGGATTCATGCTAATCCAAACAATTTTCTTATTCAAAAATGAGGTTTGGATGAAGAAATTTTAAAAGGGAAAGCAATTTTTTGGATTAATTAAATTTTTTGTTAAAATAATTTGTTTGGATATTTATAAAAGTAATTTTCAAAAATTTTGAGAACAAATATATCTTTTTTTCCTTTAATTTTAGCATTTAATTATGTATCTAAACTAAAAATTTTAAAATAATTCAACTACATCGGTTTAATTTAATCATATTATATTTCAAATTTGCAAAAATTCTAACAAATCACCATCAAACACGCTTTAAATGCTTTGTCGTTTAGTTTAAACTTGCCAGCTGGCAAAAACATGTACATATATTATAAACTAAAAAAGGATAAGGTTATACAATTTATTTAATATCATCATTCTTACGAAATTTAATTGCACTTGTATCATCACCCGATTAATTTATTTATGAAATTCAAAAGTTTAATGTCTGTCGTAGGCACAAGACACAATCTGTTCAAAACTTATTCATAGTATATTGGGTAGTTGCCCTACATGAGCCTTAATACTTAAAAAAGAGTGAAAGAGAGAGGAAATTATCAATAATAATATAAGTTGCTGCATGTTTGCATCATATATATATGGTAAATTCATCATGAAATCTCTCAATAGATCTTAATGTCTATGAGAAATTAGTAAATATATTGTAGGTGTATATTAAAATTAGGAGAAAATTACACTTCCCTTCGTTGCGAGATGCTAAAATGACATTCTCCTTCTCTCTATTTATAAAATATACATTTTCCTCCCTTATAACTTTTAAAAAACCTCCTCTTTTTCAACCATTAAATTACAAACAAGGAGAAAATAATTAGAAATATTTTCATAACAAATAATGAAACATGGCTTTGGATTTGGTAGCCATCTCTAAAGGAAGGCTACCGATGACCCTCTCTAAAACAATTATGAATTCAACCTATGCTTTTTTTTTTTTTTCTAAAATTATAAATAAAAAACTTAATTAACATGCATTTAGAGTTTGTTATCTACTTCTAATTCTAATACCCGTTAATAGTTAGACTTTTTTCTGATTTGAGCACAATCTCGTATCCTAATTATATAAATCTATGTTCCACAACTATAAACAATAATTCTAACCTCACCTCTAAAATACTAAGGAGAAATTAAATATTATTAAGTGAGATTGTATAAGTTTATTGTGATAGTGAAAAGACTGAATAATTATTTGATTTTAATTATATAGATAGTTTAAATTAGTGACATTTGGAAACACAAAAGGCAACTTAATTTAAGCGTTTTATTACCATTTAATAACTTTATATAATATGATAACTATCTACATGTGAGATCTAATGATTAGATTTGTTTCTGTTAATCTCAACATAAACAAATTTTATTAATTACAATATCCATTATTTAAATAGTCATAAAATAACCTCTTAATATAAAATGACTTGACTTTTCAACAGACACATGCTCATCAATAATCTAGAACTAAATTTCATTTCACTAAATTTTCGGGTAGAATTACTATTCCCATGTACAACACTAACGGTCTAATAAGTGTAGATTTATCATATCCTAATTTAAAAATAAGAGAGAAACTTTGACTTGTATATATTAATATATAATTATATATATTTTCATCGGAGCTAATTGGACTATGTAGAATCCTAGGCAGAAAGAAACTAAATGTTACATCAAGTACTTTTAATTTCCTTGCTGGCTTGAACCAACGAAGATTAACATATGAACAATGAAAAATATTGCTTTTTTTTAATTCACTTTACCGCTTAATAATAAGTCATAATTATATTTTTTATATTTTCAAACCGTTCTTTGTCACTTTGCGTTTATTACTTTAATTTAGTCATAGGCTATATAGAGCTATTAACCACTTTAAGAAAAAATAAAATGAATTCAATCATTATTAGTTATCCACAACTTGTTCCGTTCACTCAATATGATAATAGATACCTTGTAAATAGGAAAAATTATTCTAAAGCACCGTTAAAAAAATTTAATTATTAAAAAAAATTTTTAATATTAAAATTATTAAAAATGATCAAATATTTTTATAATTTTTAAGAAGAAAAACTATTTTTTTATAAAAAAATAGTTTTTCTTCTTAAAAATTATAAAAATATTTGATCATTTTTAATAATTTTAATATTAAAAATTATTTTTAATAATTAAATCTTCTTAACGGTTCTTTATAATAATTTTTTCTTGTAAATAAATATATTAATCAATAATAACCATTTCAACACACTGAAAATAGGTACTGTTGAAGGTGCGTGACACGACATTGAAGAACAACCACCATGAATTTTTTTTTTCCCTCCCATATTATTATTCGCTATATTTTTGTTTATTGGTTAGTGAAAATCAATTATCCTCTAAATGCTTGATCATTGGTCATAAAGGTTTGGTAATTTGATTTACATGAAAGGTGACCAATTATTGACTAGACCAACTAATTAGCTAAAGATTTCTCGTAGATTATGTCATATGATGTTTTCTTTCGAAACCAGACTAGATTCCTAGGTATCATGCTCAACCAACTTTATGACTTGTAATATATATTAACTTTCTTCTTAATTTCTTCCAAAAAGAATAAGTTATCCATAATTATATTCCATATGTATTATTGAGAATATCTAATAGTATATTATTATTCTTGTTATTGTTAATGATTTCAAATTAGTAGCTATCAACCATGGGAGGGTTTTACTTATCAAAATAATTTCTATGAAATTAAATTAATATATAGCTACATATGTAAAACATTTTATATGATAGATTCTTAAAAAAATAAAATATTGTTTTTGTACCATGATATATATTGTTTTGAAAATTTTGAAAGTTGGAAATCTGAGATTACTAATTAAAGACGCAATTAAATTAAACAAATTAAAGGTATCATACATCTAAGCCTGATGATGTTGTAATAACTAATATTTTTTTTGTGACTAAATAGAAAAGAAAGAAAAAAAAGAGACAACTAAATTAATTAGCTAGGGTCATATCTAAATCTATTAGATGTTGAAGCTCACTCCAAGGTTGGCTCTAATTCGAGTGAATATCCGCGACAGAAGCAGCTGCTTTAGCCATACAATCTGCAACACTATTTTCAGTCCTCTGAATTAAAAGAATAGAGACTCTCCAATTCCCATTCATAACCTCATGTATATGCTTTGCCAAATCCCATTCCGGAATATCCTTACCAAGCATTCTTTGGTTTACCAAGAAAAGAGCTTCTAAGCAGTCTGTTTCACAGATAACCTCACGAAATCCACTCTCCCAAACAAGAAGTAAACCTCTCCAAATTGCATACAATTCAGCAAAAAGAACACTGCACACTTCGACTTTTCCAGTGCAACCTTTCAACAAACATCCATCAGGATTACGAATGATACAACCAAAACCAGCATAGCCAGAAGGAGCAAACCAACTAGCATCACAATTCAATTTAACAGAATGAACAAGAGGTGGAACCCAATGCAAACAAAGTGAAGGAGGAGACAGAGATTGATGCATAGCAAAAATAGTGTGCAATTCCCTTACTGAACTACGAATCAAACTCACCACTTTACTAGCACTCCATGAATCATCTATATTAAATAAGTCATGATTCCTGCTTCTCCAAATCCACCAGATGGTTGAAAAGAAAAGAAAAACATCTCCACTCCTTGTACCTCTGCAGAGCCAATCATATAAATTCAAGTTATCTGAATACAGACCTAAAAAATTCCAGACCTCCTTGGCACTAGGACACTCCCAAAACAACACCCTGCTATATACATATATAACCTTAGATATTTGCAAAAACCCAATATATATAGTTCTCATACACTGGCACTACTGCTTCCTTACCTAATTTAGGTGTCATCTCTTTATTAATATTCCTCCAAAGGTTATACAATTACAAGATATTTTTTTTATATAGTATTTTCTAATTCGGGAGGTTAAGAATTAATCTGTCACAATTCAAAAAGTTAAGACTAATTTATCGCGAATGTGAACTCCATTTAAGGGTCTGTTGCTAGCCAATAAGTTAATGCATATACAAAACGAGATTCAAACCTTCGACACTTGTTTAAACGGACGAATGATTAGACTCAAGTTGGTTAATTACAAATGGCTTTAACAACTATAATAATTAACACTCTACTCAAGACATACTAATATTAACTCATAAAGTCTTTTTTTTTTCCCTGAAGTTTTAAACTAATAACTGAGATGCTTTCCCGAATGTAAGTACTAAATTATTAAGATATATTTATCTATTGAACTTTAATGTTTTAATGTTTTGTGATAGAAAGTTATCACTAAAAAAAAAAAGATGCTTTCATCATATATATTTAATGCTCTCAAAGGGTAATTATGCTTTGCGTGATATATGTATCAACTTGAGGAGCTAGTCCATCGAATTTGGGAATCAACCTTTTATTTATTATTGAGCAATAAAATTTTGTGACATTTTATTTATTGATAAAAATAACTTGGTTTTGGTGCCTCTCTTCAACATACTTCATTTTGCACACTGATTTTTTTGGAAACCAACTACTGAAAGGGCTTTTATCTTTCAATCATTTCATAGTGTGACTTATCTCTTGAGAATCATCAAAAGTTGAGGAATCTTGAGAACTTGATACTTGATGCTAAACATAAATTATGCTTAAGCTTCTTTATCTTAAAGGTTGTTTTAAAAAAATTATGTCAAAAATTTGATTTGAAATAAGATGAAACGATTTCATTTGATTATGAATCAAACATATAAAGTATATGTACACTATGTTCATTAAACTACCAAAAAATATCTATTCATTTAGAAATTGATTATTTTGTTTTGAATATATTCCAATTAAAATTGATTCGATTTTATTTAATTTTAGGATTTTATGAGAAAAGGACAAATAAGTTTTTAACATTTTGATTTATAGACATTTAAGTCCTGACTTTTTCAAAATCTAGACATATTGATTCTTATTATTCACTTGAATTTGTCAAATCCAACGAAAAAATCAAACGTGACTCTCATTGTACTGACATGGTCGATACGGATGCCCATATAGAAAAATTTCAAAATGGAACAAATTAAACCTAAGGATCGATGTGTCTAGATTTTGAAGAAGTCAAAAACTTAAATGTATTTTCAAATTCTCAATAACTTAAATGTCCTCAAACCAAAAAGTCAAGGATCAATTTGTCCTTTTCTTGAATTTTACACTTTTACCCTCTCCTCTCTAGTTAATCTCTCTGCTCGTCAATCCTTATTTCCTGTGCTTATCAAGTGCAAAATAATTGCATAATCAATAAAATAAAAACAATTACTCTAGTTTCTTTATTTTTTTTTATTTTTTATTTTTTGAAAGCTTAGTTTCTTTATTGTGTTAGACCATCCATCATCCAACCATTTTCACTTTCTTTTTTCCTTTGGTTTGGACCATTTTTGGTTTATTTTATTAAAAAATTTCTACATATTAATCTATAACAAATGCAAATGCGCTGCGAAAAAAAAAAAGGAATAATGTAACATTCTTTAGTAAACGACCTGCTATTAGAAATAAAAATAAATTAACAGATTTTAAGCTTTTATTTTTTATAATCTTATTAAAAGAACCTAATTAATAATTTATCCTTGTAAATCTAAACAATTGATATAAAACACAACTAAAGCCATAAATTACAATGTTAAATTAAACAATAAAACATACAAGGGAAGGCAATGTCAACAAAATTCTAACTGCACTGAATTGAATTGAATCTTTAACAGTGCAATTAAAGCCATCCCAAAATGATAACTAGCTTTCTCCCCTCACCACCCCAGTGGAAAAATGAAAATATAAAGATCTAAGTTCTAAGGGGTCTCATTCTCATCACTAACATTTATTTTATATATATGCTGGACACAAGATATATGGTCTCTCTTTAATTTTTGGGTGAGAAGATCTAAGAAATATATAAATCAATAAAAAATATGAGCATGAGCATGCCGGCTATGACATCAATTACCGGAATCTCGGCTGTAGAACTGGTCGAGGGTCTTGGCCGGTATACGGTGAAGAAGCTCCCGGGGAAAGATCCGAAGCAAGGTCCACGCAAGATCTAGTGACTGGAAGATGTTGCGGGTGTCATAAGCTCCTTGCGTCACAAACTTTCGCTCGAATTTGTCCAGAAATTCCAGATATAGCTGTTAATTAAAAATAAAAATTATTAATACCACTTCAATGAAGATTTTTTCAATGTCAAGTGAAAATATCTTGGGATAAAAAGATTACAGACCAAGTCCTCTGATGAAAGTGCTTCTTCTCCAACCACAGCTTTCATTGCCTGAACATCCTTTCCTATGGCATAATTTGCATAGAGCTGAAACACAAATAAATAAACAAAATAAAGACCTATAACATAGTTTATAGACAGATCTTTTTTAGTTTTATTTCTTTTTGAAAAAGTATACAAACAATATCAAACCTGGTTGGATACATCAGAATGATCCTTTCGAGTCATTCCCTCGCCGATGGCACTCTGAAGAGAAGCAAATGTTGCATCAATATAATTAATGGAAAGTGGAAGAAATCACTCATGCATTGAAACTTTTATCAGATAAAGAATCAGCGTCACCTTCATCAATCGAGACAGTGATGGAAGGACATTGATTGGTGGATATATCTGCTCAATACAGAAGAATAACGAATGTTTAGTTTGAATCGAATATTAGAATCCTCATAACAACTCAATATTTGTGTAGCCTATGTAAAAGATCACCTTAAGTTGATTGGATATAAGAGTAGATCATGGTTCACTTCAGGCATTAGTGCAAGAAAGAATATAGTAAAAGCCTATATTATAAACTAAATATCATGTAATATACATTTGGATGCATTCTATTCTGCATTTCATGAAAATATTCGAAGTAGCAAAGAGCTTCGACATAACGCACCTGCCTGTTATGCAGCTGTCTGTCAATATATATCTGTCCCTCGGTAATGTATCCTGTAAGATCAGGAGTTGGATGCGTGATATCTGCAAAGAAGTTCGAGAAAGATGATTCGTCATAATTTAGAGTGCATAAATCCAACTGAGCTGATAAAGTTCAATAATATTTTATCACCATCATTTGGCATAGTTAGAATAGGAATCTGAGTAATAGAGCCTTTTCGCCCCTCGATTCTTCCAGCACGTTCGTATATTGTTGCAAGATCTGTGTACATGTAACCGGGATAACCACGTCGTCCTGGCACTTCTTCTCGGGCAGCAGATACCTATAGGATCCAGAGTGAATGATCCAGCTCTCAATCGAATTGTTTGAGAAATACTCAAATATTTTTGTTATTTGACTTATTTCTCATGCTTGAAAAATAAGAGAAAAGAAGTAAGAAATGTCTCTAGCAAGTAGCAATTACCACACAATCCTAAATTATTTCCTGTAGACATATAAAGAAATCAAGATCATAAGAGAATGACAAAGGCTGCAAACGGTTTATCATCTCCTTTCTTTACCTTAGCTTCCACTTTTAAAATTAGAGTTGAAACATTTTAACATTACCTCACGAAGAGCATCGGCATATGAACTCATATCTGTGAGTATCACAAGAACATGCTTGCCACATTCATAAGCCAGATATTCAGCAGTAGTAAGAGCAATACGAGGGGTGATGATACGCTCGATTGTAGGATCATTGGCCTGTAACAAACGAAAGCAGTTTAAGCAAATCAGAAATCAAAATTTGAAAAAATAATCATGGAATACTACCCCTACATATATAATTGCCAAGATATCAGATCTTAAATACATCAAAAAAGCACAATAACTTTGAAGGAAATTGAAAAGTAGAAAAATATAAATAAAAAAATGAGGAACAATAACAGAACACTTCCTCAAAGTCACGTTTGAAAAACTGTGCAGTCTCCATGTTAACTCCCATAGCAGCAAACACGATGGCAAAATTGTCGTCTTCTCCACCCTGTATATATTGATATATGTCAGAAACACATTCATCATCTTACAATGCAAGTTTAAATAAATAAAGCAAAATCGACCATATGTAAGAAATCAAACAAGCTAGGTCATATCAACTTAATTTATACCCTCTTCGAAATATAATTTTAAACAGAAATCATAAACCATCTCTCCCATTTGTTGTTAAAAATTAGATTAAATTCATTTTTATATTCAACTATACCTCAAGAAGATTATCAGATTTCTCTAATCGCTTGACTAAGCCAGCCTGACGACATATCTGTGCAGCAATTTCATTATGGGGGAGACCAGCAGCTGAGAATAGAGGGATCTTTTGACCTCTAGCAATAGAATTCATGACATCAATTGTAGAAATTCCGGTTTGTATCATCTCCTCTGGATAGGTTCTCTCACTAGGATTGATGGAACTTCCTGAAATATTGGGAGAATATTAAGAACGTCAGTAATAAACATACAGTTTTAGACCTCCCAAGGAGAAGTTATATACCTGATATGTCCAAGTAAGCCTCTGGTAATATGGGTGGACCATTATCAATGGGTTTTCCCGAGCCATTAAATATGCGGCCAAGCATGTCAAGCGAAACAGGAGTTTTCAATACCTAGGAATGTAACCAAACATGGAAAAGATGAAACTCAACAGCTGAACTGATTCAAAAGAATCAAAATAAAAAAGAATTCCATAATCAATAGTCATGCATAAATTGGTAGAACAGATAAGAAATTAAATGAACACTATCAGAATGCAAAAGGATTGTCAAATAGAATTGCCCCTCTATAACAAGTTTGATAAACAAACACAAATCTGAAGCCATACCTTATGAAGGACAGAACCTCAAAAGATCATAACTCATCCATTATTTCTTATTGAAGTTGGTTTTCCCAATTATCATGTTTGTAGTACTCTACTATACAATAGATGTCTCCGCATTATTTATCATGTTACCATTCCAAAAATAAATACATAAAATCAAATATATGAACTAATCAAGTTAACTCAAGCAATGCAATCATAATGGAAATATAACCTCCTCCTCCCCAACCACATGTGATTCTAGTTCGCTTATTTATTCACAATTATAATTTAGAAGATAACATATTTGAAAAACCAATTGATCCCGACCCTATACTAACTACAACCAAAATATAGCTCCCAAACTAACAATGAAGTCAAAACAGCAGAAATTTCATGAAAATTTTACAATGAATTTGCAAACTCAATTTCACATGGACATCAAGCTAAAGTAGAAAATAATAAAAACAAGTTATACCTCTCCAGTAAATTGCACAGTTGTAAACTTATTGTCAATCCCAGAGGTACCTTCGAAGACCTAATCAATGTAGCAAAACAGTGAATAAAAACTTCATCCCAGTTTTCATGATAGCAGCCCTAAATGATAATAGCACATGCATATTGGAGTTAGGCAGTAACCACTCACCTGAACAACAGCTTTCTCACCATCAACTTCTAGAACTTGTCCACGCCGAGAAGTTCCATCCCCTAACCGAATATTAACAATCTCTTGAAATTTTGGTCCCTATTGCAGTTGATCAGTATAAAATTCAGTCACATCGCGCAGAAAGTGATACATTTCATTGAGAAAAGTTCAAAATTTTAGAATATGCAATAAGCATAGCATCAAAACTAGTCATTACCTTAACTTTATCAAGAATAACCAACGGTCCAGCAACACCAGACACAGTTCTGTATTCTGCAACATCAAAAAACAATCTTATTCTTGCCAATGTGATAAACTGATCAACCCAATAACCACAATGACAAGCACAAAAAAGAAATGGTGATTTGCTAATTCATCAACCAGTGAAACACATACTCAGAATCATAACATAAAAGTAAAAAATTAAAGGGTAAAAGAGGTGCCATATACTTACCCATTCCAATCTCCAAGGTTCCCTCCTCCTCCATGTCAGGAATGTTTTGAGCCACACCCATCCTTGGAACTTGAAATAATAACCGTTTCATTCAAAAAATAATTAGTGAAATTCACATACCCACTAAGAATTAAGAGAAAGTAAAATCAACCAAACAGCTTAAAGATTAAAACTTTGCAGTGACCCTTTATTATTTCAGTGTGCAAGTGATCATGGTCTGTTTCGCTGGGTTGGAATAAAAAAATATATCTTTTTCTAATTAAAAAAAAAAAGGAAAGGAATTATTAGAATTATTATTATGAAGGGAGTAAGAAACCAACCAGAGAGATCGAAGAAGAGAGAGGGAAGGTGTGTGAGTGTGTTTGATCTGTGAAGAAGAAGAAGAGAGTGTGATGTTGATGGTGGTGTTGTTGGGTCACGGATCTAATGGATGGACCAAACAAATTCACGAACCATCATGGAAATAACAATTATTTTGTCACATACATGGAACTATGGAACATACCCAATAATTATTAATTACAATATCAGAATTTTAAATGTTGAAAAATAAATTTAGAATTTTACAAAGAAATCATTTTTATGCGCTAATAAAATTCATACGTTTAAATAATTTTTTTAAGTAATACATTTTAAATTTAGTTATTTTGCTAATATAATACGATAAGTTGTTTGTGTAAAATTCTTTTATACTACAGTATATAAAAATAAATTAAAAATTGTTGTCTTTATATTTTCTTTGTACTATCTTTTGATATTATTCTTTTGTTTAATTAATTCCTTGCAAATTAGTTCGGAAGTTTTGCCTTTTGATATTCAAGTCATTAAATATCTAAGTAAAGTATTATTTTAGTTACTAACATTTGAGTCAAATTTTAATTTTGTCTCTAATATTTTAAATGTTTTATTTTAATCTCAAAAAAGTTTAAATGGATTTAATATTATCCTACTGTTAAATTTGACTCGAATAACTAACGAAAAAGCTTTTACATTAGTAATTACTAATAGGTCAATTTTATTTACGAACTGAAACCAAACATTATATTGGCTCTTAAATACACTAATTATTTATGCTAAATTTAATTATGGGATAACACTGAACCCATTTAAAATTTTGTGAGATTGAAATAAGATATTTAAAATGTTAATGACTAAATTAAAATTTGGTCTAAACGTTATAGGCCAAAATAATATTTTATTATTTATTTTTAT
>NC_029788.2:124615959-124624013 GCF_000816755.2 Arachis ipaensis
TAATAGAAAGAGAGGCTAATCTTTATTAAAATAGTTAAATTTGCCTTCCAAAGTATCATCCTCACTAGAAATCAAAAGAAAATATTACACATAGCGATCAGATATATTTATTGTTATTCCTCATGATATGATTGTTTTAAGGATGTAATTTGACTATTAAGAAAACATTAACAAATGAGAAGTGAAGGTTTCAATCACCTTTGAATTATTTAATGGAATCCACACTAAGAAATTATTTGGATAATGTGGGGATAAGAAGGGGGGGATCAGTAAATGAATCTGATATTCTTTTTGTTCTAATTTCTATATAATTATATAAGGATTTCTATTATTTAAAAGTGAATGATATTTATAGTAGTTAAAACTATAGGTTATGATGATATGCAAAATATTAAATTTCACAAAAGAAAAATAATTGGTTGTATTTAACTATTTATGTTTCACCTAGTGAAAAAATGCCAAATGGGATCATCATGGTTCTCAAAGGTAACCAATTTCCAACTAAATAATCAGTCAATTTTGTGTTATTATCTATACTTTTAAAAATTAATCAATAAAAATACAAGTTGATAGACAAGGTGGTAGTTACAATAAAGGATATCATGATTAAAGGATGCATATGATGAAGGGTACTTTGTAAACTATAATAGTACTAAATTGAGGGCAGTATATTTTATGAACTGTGGCAATCTTTCCTCTACTGTTGTGTGGCCAAAAACCTCAATGATTGCAAGCTAAAACTGAGAGAGAACTGTTTTTTTAGGTGTATATGATGAGTTAGTTGAGTATTGGTACTTTAGTTGGTTTTTAACCTTTGTTGCACCAATCTTATCCAGTGCTTTCAATGATCATTTTCCAACTTCAATCATGGTCAAGAGATTAGCCTATGTTAGGGGTGGAAGTAAGACGGGCTATTCGACGGAAGGTCGTGGTTCGACTTATTTTAAGTTCGACTCGGCTCAGTTTGTTTTATCAAACAGACTAGGTTTGGGTTTTTTTTAAATCTATTTAAAAGTTTACAAAACTCGTTGAAGCGACTCATCAAAATATTTTTTTGTAAAAGTAAATTATTTTTAGTTTAGATTTTTAACTATTCACTTATATCAAACATAAAACAAAACTAAAACAATCAATAGTCAATACTAATTAAAATCGTAGTTCTTTTGTTCAAAGAAAAAAGTTTATAGATTGTAACTTGTAAGTATGGTTATTATATGTGACTAAGAATTGATATATAAATGAATTTTTTTTATAAATTATGAATTATAAATTTTACAATTCATTTAATATCAATTTAGATTTTTTTAAGTTTATTATTTTTTGAGTTCTAATTCACGAAACAGACTTTTTAAATAGGCTCGTGGGCTTGTCGGACCTTAAACAGGCCGGACTTGAACTTGAAAAAAAGTCTATGAAAGGTAACAGGTCTAGGCTTGAGCCATCTATTACAAGTTTACAACATGAGTCAATCTCGTCAAACACAACTCTATATATATAACTTTTAATTAATTAATATTAAACAATTTTTTTAGAGTAAATATCATTTTCAATCTCTAATCATTTGTCTGAAGAATAAAACGTCATCCACAGTTCAAAAATTTCTAATCAGTCCCTAACCATCTAACCATCTAAGTAAACGAGGACTAGATAATGTGATATTGGCTGAAAAATAATTAGTTCCTTGATATCAATCTAGATACAGATGACAAAGAACAAAGGAAGTATTAACACATTAATTCTCTCAAAATCTAAGCATTGAAAGTTGAAATAATGAAACATGTATGTATTCCCTGAACATGTCACTCATTTAATTTCTTTCACAACATGAACTCTCCATCTGCCACCTTCCATTGAATAGACTACAAAGCTCTATATACAGCTGGAAAAAAAAAGAAAAAACTTCCCCAGAAATGGTTACATGCAAATGAACACTGAACAAGGTAAATGGTGCCAAGGCAACTCTTATGGATGGTCATCATATATATATATATGTACCTTTTCTGTTCTTTTGATTTGTGGGAAGGAACCTAAAACATGAGTATTATAATTCTACATGTTACAGTTTCACATTTAAAGAATTGCATGTGCTGCTCTCTTCTCATTGCTACTTGAAGATACCTGGTATTCACACAAGAAAATGAAAAAGACAAAGATAGGATGCAACTTAAATAATCAGGTGGTGCCGGCCTCTGTCGGCGTTGTACAAGGTGCCAGTGTGTTAGAAGGAAGGCTGACGCCGCCGCCTCTAAGAGAAATACAAGGGAACTTGACAGAGGTTGCCCTGCTCACAAAAGTTGAGTCTATGAACACAACAATCACAGTGATATCGTCGTGGAAATGGCGACGAACCCCTCGGTCGATTTTCTTAAGGTCTGAATATCTCATTTCTCTTTTCTTTGCTGCTTCTTGCAGAGCAATTTTAACCAGCCTCCTTGCAATTCCCTAAAAAAAAAAAGATCCAATCAGATGCTTGTATTTATTTGAGTTTTGAGATAGTAGATCATAGTAATGAAGATGTTACAATGCATGAGATTGAGAAGGAGAATTAGTTGAAGTAAGGTTAAAGTTCCTAATATGATTGGACTTGCAACATAATAAAGGATTATATGAAGAGAACCAAATATTACAGTAACATTCAACACTATTCAGGACAAAAAGGATCAGTGAAATTCCACATTGAATTCTTTTAGTCTAAAATGATTTCCAGTCTAGAAGAGTATTTAAATATATAACTTACATTGCGGGGATTATGTTGAACTATATCCACTGCCTCTTGATTACTAAAGTGTTCCCAAAGCCCATCGGATGCGAATATAACAAACTGATCTTGTGGCTGCAACTGGTGCACCGATATAGATGGTTCTGAGCTCAGTATAGGCTTCTTTATTGGTTCGCGAAGGCGAAACTTTGCATATAGAGGCTCTCGGTTGAACTCGGCCTTTTTAAGATATACATCGCCAATAGATCGAGAAACCTGCAGGATGAAAATGCATTATAAGTAGTGAAAGTAGAAAATGGAGTGAAGAAAAAGCTCCAAGTCAAGCCATGCTGAAGCTCAAAACACAAGAATGATAAGAAATTGGTTTTATCTGAGTAGGTAAATTGGTAAAATAGATGCAGGACTAGAAATAATGTAGTTACTATGTCCAAAACTAATAAAACTTGATTTTCACAAAGCTGAAGAGAAGGATCAGATATGAAAAACAGGCTTATTGCAGACATGATATATGATAAGGCGCAATGACATCGTAAATCAAAAGAAGTTTCTAGAGCCTAATTACACAAAGCCGAGGGAATTTGAACATTTCAGGACTTATAACTTTAACAGTAGTTGTGACTATGCAACGAGAATAACAACAAAGCCACTTCCGAATAGATAGATTCAACTACATAGATCAAACAACGCTATCATATCCTATGCCTTATCTATAGATAATTCATTGAAATCAGAGTTCAACAGTTGTAAACCTCATTTAATCAGTTAGAATCAACTTACTTGGATAAGGCCCTTCACACGCCACACATTATGCTTCAGAACAACAATCTGTGAATCATCAGGGTGCATAGATTTCAGCTCCTGTCTTACGGATTCTATCGATGCATTGTGTTCTGCAGACAACTGGACAGCCAAAACTTCCCCAGTTGCCTTAACTGCTCTTCCCATAACAGCCCGCGAATCACCAACATTCGCCACATAAAGGCTTCCATTGCATATAACACCAACAAGACAGCATGATCCTACAGCTGCAATTTGTGGTTTCATCGACCATTGTGTGGCAACCAGGGATGTAAATCCTTCTTCTGTTGCTTGGAACGATTTGCGAATAACATCCACTGACATTGATTGTTGCTCTGCACTAAACCCTGAAATGAAAGCCATTCCACTAAACATCTCTAAGAAACAACAATAATTTGCTTTAACAAGGAAACTTTTTTTTTTCTTGGTGTTCAAGTCACTTACTCTTAAGATGGTGAACTAGATGGTCATTGATAAACCGCGACGTCTCTGGCCCTCCATGGCCATCATAGACACCAACAAAGGTGCCAAAAGGGCCAGACTCATTTGTGCTTAAACATCCTGATCTGATATAGCTCTGATCCTCCAGCAAGTTGTTGGCTTGGACAACAGCCATCGAAAACTCGCCGTGCAAATGCTGCCCGGAGTCTTTGTACCACAATAGTCCATCCTGCTTTCCTCCAGCATCCGAACCGCCGTGTCCATACCTATCCGAACCTGGCCGAAAGCAGGCCCTCAAAAAGTTCATCAACTCTGATAACATCCCTCATCTCACCACACAACCTTCAGGAATTTCCACATCTACCAACCATCCAAGAACAACTTCACCCCCAAAATAATTTCTCAGTCACAGTTGATTTTAGTCCTTCACTACACACTAGTCACAGCAACAATAATGAAGATGATAAATTAATTCACTACAAACTTCAACAGAATGAACAAATTATGAAAGATTAAGTCAAATTGTAAGTTCAACACAACCCAACACCCCCAAAACTCTTAATCTTTTGTTGCTTTTTCAATCACAAACACTATAACAGCTCAATAGGGACAAGTAAAAATTGAACTCTTTTTGGTCAAACAAACTTTTGGTCAGCCCTTTGGAAATGTAACCTAACATTTACATTGGAAGATGAAATCCCAACAACACTAATCTCTATAAAAGCCAAAAATGACAACAAAGATAGCCTATTAGTTTCATAGAAAAAAAAAACAACATAGTAACTCAATGAAAGGACAAAGTAAAATTCAGGAGAAAGATCTCACCCTCAAAAATTGAACCTTTGATTATTTAGAAGCTTAAGCTTATACTGAATTATGCCTCAATTGAAGAATATAGATATGGATGATCTGGGAAAAAAAAACACAAAAGAGGTGAAGGGTCTAGAGAGTGTGGATGTATTATTGTGAAAGCATTTAGATCTCTGGATCCATCAAATCAAACATGAAAGAAAGAAAGAAAGAAAAAGAAAGAACACAAGTGGGTTTGATCTTCCTTTTTTTTTTCTTTTCCTTTTCCTTTCAAAACTCTACCTTCTCATATGTAGCAGGCTATTGTGTATGAACTATGCATATGATGATGATGGAGGAAAATTGAAAATTGTTGAAGATAGAAGAAGATGTGCATGGAATTGAAGAATTATAAAATTAAAAATGACAATAAAGTTTATTATTTTGGCTCCTTTTAAACATTTCTTGTTAGCTGAGCAGACAAGCCCCATAAAAGCCCAACAATGAAGAAGCTACAAGACAGCAAAGCTATGGGCTCCATACCTCTATCTTAGAGAGAGAAACTGCTTTTTGGAGAGAGAAAGTTCAGACATAACACCAGATATTAACTAGTACAGCAGCAGCCTCTGTTTAAGAATAATATTCCTTTTTTAACTTTTTTTTTTAATACACTAAAAAATTAATGTATATAGATTTATTTTGTGTATGAGCATATTAATTTTTCAATGTATTAAAAAGTCAAAGTAATAATTATTTTAAAAGGAAAAAGAATAAATCTTAATAAAATTTATATTTTATTAGATAATGAGACAAACCAAGTAATATATAAATTTGATCAAGAAGATACATGTCTTCATTTGTAAATCCAAATTCTTAAGTTTGTGTTTTAAAAAAACAAAAAGAAAAAGAAAGTTATTTTGTTAAAAGGTTATACTTTTATAAGAATTTTGTCAAATTAAATTAAATAATTATGATATATATAATATGATTGATTTAATAGTTAACTTTTATATTAATATACCATTTTTGCAAATCAAATTAGTAAACAAAATTACTATATCTATCTATTAATGTTGCCTTTTTAATATAACAGCATTCAGCACATTAAAAAATTAATAATATATTAATTTATCAAAATGACAATTATTTGTGGGAGGAGATATTATAATGAATGATGAGTCAACATCTATTAAATCAATAATATTATATTAACAAATATTGAAAAAGAGAAAAGTCAATGCCAATTGCATATCTTTTATCTTTTGTCAAGAGAGAGAGAGAGAGAGAAAGTAAATTGGAGCAATGATAAGTTGTTTGGTTAGTGATCATGGGGAAATTGAATGAAATGGGGTGTGAGATGATGACACGTGGAAATTGTGGTGTGTTTTTACAGCTTGTGTGAAGTTAACTGGCTTATCAACAGTGTATGATACACGTGTCCCCTTATCAATCGGATCGTGTCAGAGTTATGTGTGACCAGGACATCTTAGAAAACTCAAGGAGTTTCCAACACCAAATCTAACAACTAAGAAGAGAAGAAAATCTTCTGTCAAACAAAAAAAATAATCATTAAAAAAAGTTCCTTCAAATTCCACAAAAATGAAACTCTAATTTCACTTGTTTTATTTCGGATTTTTCAGCACTCATAGTTGTACAAATATTTTTCATTATTTATTAAGAAAAAGTATGAGGAGCCAATGGAATATTTATACAATGTGGACAATGGAGGTTTAGGGAATATTAGAGATATAATCATTAGTGTTATCTTTTCTCATCAGTTGAAGTTTTTGTGATGAGTGGTATCATGATATGGTATTAGAACGCTAGATCTGAAAGGTCAAGAGTTCGATCCTTGGTAAACTCCAAAATCAATTTAAGTTTTTGGGAAGATGTTTATTATTTTAGTACTCGGATAGTTATTCTAGATAGTATGAGGGATGTTTATTTTGTAACTCAATAGTCCATTGTACACATTGTACAAATAGTCAATTGTCTCCCTAGCGGGATCCATTTATTAATTATATATTNCACAACATGATTGTTTTTTGAATAAATTATCTTTGCTAATTATGTGAATGAAAATTGCTATTTAAATTCTTAATTGTAAAATACAAATAGGTTAAGTTACTAATCAATGTTCTATTTCTCTTATAAAAAATTCAAAACACATGGTTATCAATATTTGAAATTGAATTAATTTTGATATTTGAATTTAACAATTATATTGATTGGTTATAATACAATAGCTTGTTATTACTCATCATGATTTTAATTTTAATCACATATTATCAAATAATTGTACACCATTAATGTATACATTTAGATTTTCTATAAACATTTAATTTACCTTATAAGGGAAAGCATTGACACAGGTTATAGAGGCAATTATTATACCTCTATTGAAATATTTGTTGTGTAAGGGGAAATACAATTCCAAAACCAGAGAATATTTGACCATAAACTAGCCTTCTCATTTCTCAAGCTACAATATAATTAAGGTTATTAAACACCTAATTAATTAATGTGGGTTGCAATCATCATCATCATAAAGAGAGTTGAAAAGAATTATTTATGTCAATGACCGAATTATGCACTGATAAATAGAACCCTCTCCAATGCAATGTCCACTTTAATTTCGGTTGAATTTTGGGTCCATGATCAAAAGTGATCATTCACATGCATTTATTTTTGGAAACCTGAAAATAAATAGTAATTGAAAACCATATATGAATTTTTCTTAATTACGGTTCCCATACCACGCCCTATCAAACAAAGTTCAAACAATGAGGAAATTGCATTGTACATCAAAATATTATAGTCAAGGTTTAGAGGGTTATCACATTCCCAGTTTGAATTGTGAATGTGTAATAATAGTTGGAGTGCCTTATGTGATTGAAACTTACTAATCATTTTTTTTAATTTAGGGGTTAAAATTAGTTACTAGTAAAAATTTATGAGTCAATTTAAATTACTTACAATGATAATATATTAGTATTGCGTGATAAAATTATACTATAATTGTCTACCTAGCATGACATTAAAAGAAATTACTTACCTTGAGGGACTAATGTGAGATATTGAATAAAAATTCAAGATTTAAAAGACAATTGAAAATTTAAATACAAATTTAAAACTTGAAACTAATTTCTAGAGGCAGTATTAATTAATAACTCAATAAATTATTTTTATCGATTGAATTTAGGAATGATAACACCATTCGAATATATAGGTACCTATTCCATTTTTATCCATTTGAAGATGGATCTTGGACTAGGCGGAAGACAGGACGGGGTGGAGTCGAATTTAG
>NC_029788.2:124624755-124642726 GCF_000816755.2 Arachis ipaensis
TTTAATCTATATATAAATTTTAAAATTTTATTTTATTTGTTGAATTTTAATAATTATAAAGACGAATAGAACAAAACGGATACGTGCAAAGGTGAGTTAAAATTCAACTTTTTACGTACTACTCGCAGATATGAATTATTGTAAAGTAGAACATAATTAGATAGAATAAAAATTCGTTCCTACTTGTCCCATTATGATCCCTAATTGAATCGCCCATATTTTTCTTGACACACGTTACTGTACTGGAGTTCAAAGAACAACATAACATATTAACATTCACATTTTTCTTTATCATTACACTAAATTATATATAATTTTCTTTCCCTTCACGCAGATCACTGAATGGCAATAATTCCAAAAAAACGCAAAACTTTCTCTTTAATTAATTCTATGTTCATTTCTGTGATGGATAGGAAAAGGTGGATATAAAGGCAGAAAATAAAAAGAGAAGAAATTTTACCTAACATATATAAATTGATGTGTATAATAAATGTTTGAGAGAATAAATAGCTAATTTAGTCTAAAATTAGATTAAAAATGTATGAGAGTGACAAACCCATCTTATTCCTTGATAAAGAAAGAACCATGGTTACCACTTATCACCAGGGATCACAACAGATAGAAAAAAAAAATGAAGCTAAGAGTGGTTACGTACTTGGCATTATACATTGGCAATTTGGCATTGATTAATTGAGTTCATCCAAGCTTTTTAAAACAACACATTTTTTCTTTTGAAGTAAAAAGTGATGCGGATGCGTGATATGCAACTCAAACAAAAGTGTTGTTTTGATTGCTTTGAAGCAACACCAAATTTAATTAGAAGATTAATTTGGCATGGTAGCAATATAGTAAAATAAACTTCAAACAATGTTTTTTCTCCAATGTAATTGTTTTAATTGTTTTACAAGAATCGAAACAATGTTTTTAAGTCTCTCTAAAATTGTGGTAACAGTGTTAAAATTAATTGTGATGCAAACTTATATGTAGATTTAAATTTAGCGAGATTTGGGTGTATTATTAGAAATTTTAAGGGAGATTGGATCTTGGATTGCTCTAAAAGCATTCTCCTCTTATCTATTATCAGATGTGAATTATTTACTGTTTGGAGGGGTCCTGATTTTAGCTTGGGATATGTGAAACAAATTGCTTTGACATTCTGCTCATCATGCATGATCTATTCATCTTAAGTAACAGATTTGGTTCACAAGATTCAGGAACTTTTATCTTGTCCTTGACTTGTTCACGTTGAGTGGGCGTCCTGAGAAGCCAATAGAGCTGCGCATTGAATGACTAGACATGGTGCCAAGAGTAACTCTAATCATGTTATTTGGTCTGAGCCTTGTGTTAATCTTTAGCAAATCATCCGCTTGGATATAGGATAGAATTTGCTTTGTTTTTTTTTCCATGTTTAGACACTAAAAAAATTTATAATTGTAGTTAAAAAATTAAATTAATTAAATAATCTTTTGAAAATGAAATTAACATTTTTTTTTTGTGAATAGAATAGCAGCAAATAATATATTATGTCATAGTCAACACCGGCGGGGAATGATGGATGATCGACAATGTGGATAATGCACTTTAACTCAGATAGTAATGTCTCGAATGAGTGCAATGAATTTAGTCTAGATTGTGTTATTATTTTGTATGAAAATGGCCCACCTACATATACACTTTATAGTACTAAATACTAATTATTAATGCTCATCATACTGCCTCTTTATAAGACCATTTAATATCAATTATAAACAGTTCTATTTTTTACTTTTTTGAATATGCTACTGGAATATTTACCGTTAAATATAGTAATTAATTACCGTTTTTTTTTTTTTGAATTTTCTAGGATAATCTCCTAGCCGATTTGCGATAGATTAATTCTGAGCTTGTCGAATTGAGAATACCATGAGACATAACAAAAAGTTAATCACAATATTTAACGGTGAATATTCCAATAATAAACTCAAAAAATAAAAATAAAACTAATTTGTGGGCAGCTCGTTGATGAATGAGACAGCTTACCCAAAAGTGAAAATCAAAGTCTCCACACTTAGTTAAGAGATGATAAATCTCTTCTGATCAATCTGTCTCTCTCACACCCACACGCAATATATATTGAAATTTTTGGTGAATACTTCTTATGGAGCTAAGTTATATCATTAGACATAACATTACAAGCTCAACTAGCTAAGCTATTTGAGAGATTTTCATATTTTGATGTTTGATTCTTATAGAATATTCAAGAAGAAAAAGGGTCGTGGAGAAATCATAAGTGTCATCAACACTAAAATGTGCACCAATGGTTATAGGCTGAAATACTAATCTTGTATTTTGGAGATACTCTTCAATACAACTCGCTTGTCCAATGACAGATCCTTAAGTGGAATTCAGATTTGCGATAGATTAGTCTTTGACATAGGATACTGTGGACCAAAAAAATAGTCATTTTCCCTTAGTAGCGGAAGACACTTGGTTGCACTTGCACCAAACAGGTAACCTGATTGAGGCAGTTCGAGTGTGGTTTATTAAAATATAAGTTATGATAGTTAATCAACATAATTAGTTAGATAATGCAATTAGTTAATCACAGTTAGTTTCAGTTAGTTACATCGGCTATATAAAGATGATTATGTACTAAAATGAACCTGAATATACAATTTCTCATTCATTTCTCAAATCTCTAGTATAGTTGAATTGAATTGGTATTTTATCATATCATCATCATCTAATGGATGGTATTCAACTCTTCTAGTTGGTATCCTCAACTTATAATTTTCAATGCTATTTGATCTTTGATTAATGAGATCTTCAAACCAGGGGAATTAATCCTCTTGTATGAATTTTGGGTTGGTCATATTTTAAGTGGCTATTTCAATTATTCAATCTGCAGCTTTCAGAACGCACAAGAATATGTTATCGATACGTCATAACTCACTCTCTAACAGATTGACTTCAGAATAGAATCAATAGATCAATAAATTTTCAAATCTGAGATGTGCAGATAGCAGATAGCAAAATGATAGACAAAAGCAACAATTCATATTGAACATTATACATTGAACATGAATGAAGTTTGCCAAAATAAGATTCAATTCCTAATAAACACTAAAATTATAATGGCCAAAACTGACAAAGATAACAGAAGCAGCTTCGTGCCAGATGTCAACGATGAAATGGACGAAACCAGTTGTAGAAATGTTCATCACACAGCTGAAGTCAAACCAAATGACTTAACAATTGTTGAGACTCTTTCTGCGAAAGTTCTGGAGGTTATCTTTTTACCTGGCACATGAAATGGGTTTGACACTGCATCTACATAAGCAGCATGGAACCTCCTGAAAAACTGCACAGAACAAGCCACCAGACGTTGCCATGAACAAATAACATTAAACAGTATAATTCTTCATACAAGGGTCATACTCATATCCAGAGTGATATCAAAGAAGGAAAGAAGTGGTTAAATCCAAGAATTCATGTTTCTTACAAACCTTTCTCCTTATCATGATAAGAAAGGACACTTATATCTTTTCTGTAAAAAATTGTGTCTAAATGTTATTATCTTATCAAATATGTCCATGAATCCATCACAATATCGTCATGTGTAAACAATAAAAACACATGAATCAAGCTTTCTTAATTTTTTCATCAGAAAGAAATAACTAGAACCAAAAAAGGACAAAGACAATATATGTTACACAAAAAGAACAACATAAAAAAAGCAAGAAAACGACAAACACACCATTAGCAAAAGAGCTTAGGAATCACTGTGTTCTTAACAAGGAAAACCCCTATGATATGGAGTGTATTACAGGTATGCAAATGCAATCAACAAAAAAATACGCTATATCATAGCATGCTAGTCTCTCACCCTAAGACATGGATTGGCATATACATGATATGTACCAGTGTTGCTCACAAAACTCAACCTAATTTTCCTGTATAGTAAGTTAACAGGGACCTGACTATGGAGCATTTCAGTTAAAAACTGATAGAGAACAGATACCAGAACTAGAAAATATAACTACGCCATTATTGATTCATGATAGATAGGAACCCACGGGTCAGATTCGTTTATTCTGGAACTAACTCCCATAAGTTACTAAATGAGGGAAATAGGGAGTAGTGATGAGCTGATGGACAGAAGGAATAAACAGTGTGATTCTGTTTAGAGGGCAGATATCATATGTAACGGGGAAGGAGCTTGGGAATTGGGACTAGGCCCTTGGGAGAGATTGAGATGCTGGCATGCTGTAGTGCTCAGACCTCTGTTAAATCTATTTCAGATCTTGTCATACACCTACCAGCTCCAGAAGTGACTATACAGTATACACAATCTTTTACTTGAACCTCTAGCACCTAGATACCAGGGTTTAATCAGTTCACTATGGATATTTCTTGTTAGCACTGCTTTGAAGGGGTTGTAGGGAAGATGAAAACCTGTAACATAGTAAATAATAAAAAGAAAAAGACAGAGAAGCACTTCAAGTGGCTAAAATCTCCATTGCCAAACCTCACCCAATCCTTCCTCAGCACTTCTCTCTCCCTGCCCTCCCTTTCTATTGTACTTGATTCCCTCCAATTCATATCACAAACATGATCTCTCTTCAAATTTCTCTTACTGCTTGCCTGGGCTACTAATCCAATCATGAGATAAGGATTACTACGCTGTCTAATTCTCATAGCATCCACCATTTTAACCGTGATATGCCAAACAAGACGAGAAATGTTGACTTTTACCACTCAAGGTAGCACTTTTACCACTGATCAATGTTGACTTCAGTATATCTTAACATCATTGCTTAAAGAATTACTCACAAATTAAATACTTTGTTCTAAAAAGACGAGAAATTGTAACCATCAATGCTGTCATACTCACATTTCTAACATCTGCATCTTTCACATCCAGATCTGTCGTAACCAAGATAAACTTCACCTTTGTATTAGTCAGATATCCATACCTGCAAAACATCACGAAACAAACATGTAAGATTCATCAAATTTATATGTTGGACTAAAGAAAATCATACAGAACACACCTAACAATCTACAAATGCACTCACACTTTGAAATTTTCAATAGGATATAGCAAGCCCAGAAACGTCTCATTCAGCAAAGGTCCAGATTTCTTGGGATTATTCACTGCCAAGTAAACATGTTCAATGAGAGATTCAGAGATACAGCAACATCGAACAGATAAATATATAAAATCCATCCGATATTAAACTTTCACTATTGGAGAGTCCAAAAAGCTCCAGCATTTGGATCAAAGGCAAACACTATACAGGAAACAAATGAAAATCCCAAATCTAGTAAGAACACCTCAGCTAAGAAAGCAAAAGTTGAAATTTTATCCAAGCCGAAGGGTCCCAAAATAATAAGAACCATTTGCATCAAAGTTTAAAACTTGCAACTGCAGATAAATAAAAAGAAGTCCCAAATCCCTAAAAAAAGGATAAAGAAACCGAAAATCCAGAGTTTGAACTCCAGCTAAAAATAAGAAAACACGAGAAATTTGATCGGAATTTAAGGGTTCGAAAAAGAGCATGATGGGACAAATAAACGCACCTCGCTCATCAACAACGTCGAGGGAGCAATGAACAATGTGGTGCAGCTTGAGAGCATCATCTGCTTCCGTGAAACTCTGTATGTATAGCGGATTGTTCTGCATTCACACAAAAGGGTTTTTTTTTTTTTGAGAATTTGAGAGAACAAAAACAAATAAATTGAGTAAATGATGAGATCGGCGATGAGGGAAACGGCAGAGTTAGATAAGCTAACCTGGTGACCGACGACGGCGACGCAGACGATCATTTTCTCCGGCGAAGTGCCGATGCCACTGACGGTGTCTTCCTTATGCGTGCATCACCTTACTACCATAAAAATCTAGCTCAGCTGTGTTGTTTTTATTTTTGCCTTTTTTTTTTTTTTGGTTTTTCTCCAACCCATTTTCAGTGATCAAGTAATTATCATTACCTTCATCTACACACGCATGAGCAACTACTTCATTCACAACAACAACCATAACCTCTTTTACTTATGTATAATAACTGAAACTTAATTCTTAATTATTATTATTATTATTATTATTATTATTATATAGTGTTTAAAATATTTGTTTTAATTGCTCAAAACTATTTACTTGACTTAATTTGTACAATTAAGCTACAAATGCATTACTTGGTTGGTTACAAAGAATGAATTTTGATTAAAAAGAAAATTACCTATAATTTAAAGAAAGCTTTAAGCACTTGCCATTTTCTAATATAAAAATGTGTAAACAATGATTAAGTTAAAACCCAAATAAAAATTTTAAAAATTAGTTATATTATTTCCTCAGCAGTTGGAAGTATTTTATAATTTTTTTATTAAATTTCTCTAAAATAAAGAAGTGGATAAAGTGAGGAAATGGGATTTTAATTTCTCTTGAATTAAAATAGCAAAATTCACATGTGATAGAAATTATAAATTTAATAGTAATTTTTTTTTGTGACTAAATTCAATAGTGATTAATCTTTTATTTTATTATTTTACAAATTTTCTCGCCTTAGAGTATTTTTTTTTCAATTTTTAATATTTAATCATGTGACTTCATATTTTATCTAATTGCTATGGTTAAATTATTTTTCTTAGCACTCCAAAAAATTCTCTTTTATGGCAAAAGCCTTAGTCAAACTTTTCACAATAAGTCAATAACACAACTGAGCGAAAGTCAAAATCCCGAAAGAGATGTAGATTGGCACAACCCATTTGGAAGGCCTTATGAAATCTGATAAAACTTTTACTGTAAAGACGTTAGGGTGTAAGATTTGGGAATGGATCCTCTCAATTATTAAAAAAAAAGGTTAAATTACACAGTTAGTCTCTACACTTTCAGTGAAATTACAAATTGGTCTCTACAATTTAAAAGTTTGTAATTTGGTCCCTGAAGTAAATTAAAATTTGTAATTGGGTCCCTACCGTTCAAACTCCGCTTGACTTAACGGAATATTCGACAGCATATTCGCCCTTAAGCATGTGAGTTGCACATGCAGAAGCTGGACTGAGAAAGGACTCGTTATTTCTTAGTTCCAAATTTTTGTAATGACCAAAACCCCACTGAGACCCTTCATTATCGTTACGCTTCATCTCCAGTAGAATTTGTCTCTGCTCATGCTTCCCTTCCATCGTTGGAATTGATCGTCGAGTGTGGTTCGGACTGTGTGGAGTTGCTTTATGCTTGACATTGTTGGCAGCTGAAGAGTGAAGTGTGCAAGAGAGCAACACTAAATCAGGTAAGAGTTCATAACCCCAAGTCCCTTCACAGTTGTGAGTTGAATGTTATGGTTTGATTTGTTTTTTTTTTTTCAGTGGAGGTTAGAGTATCTAATGTAGTTAGGGTTTCTCTGATGAATCTATTTTTTTGTTTTTTTTTTGTAGTGATGGGAGATTCTGTATTTACCCTTGATCTCTATCATGATGGTCAGATGGTTAGCAGGAAAGGAGGGAAAGAATACCTTGGTGAGATGGTAGTGGAAGGGTTGCAGTTTGAGTTAGATGAGTGGTCGTTACAAGAAATTGTTGCAGCATTGAAAGAAGTTGGATACACAGGCAATGCTAAAATCTGGTGAAACGAACCTGGAGTTGCATTGAAGGATGGTCTTAGGGAGTTGAAGTCTGATGGAGATGCAATGAGAATGGGTAAGTATGTAGTGGAACAAGAGATTAAACACTGCCATGTGTATGCGGTTAGTGGATGTAGACAAGGAAATGGGGTTGAGATAACCTAAAATGATGAGGACTATATACCCTCTGATGGTGAGTACAGTGCTAATGATTTAGTTGAAGTAAAAGTGGTAAGTCAATCAGAGTCTTCAAGTGAAGATAACAGATTTGATGACAGTGCTGACGATGGTGATCATGAGGATCATTTTGGCTTTAATGTTGAAGAAGAAAATCAACAAGGTCAACATCCAAATGCCTTCGGAGGTAACAGTGGCTCATTAGGAACAGATGATAATAATGTTGATGTGGAAGTTGGTGTTGAAAATAACAGAGGAGGGGTGACTGAAGATGGAGCAGAAATTGATGTTGGAGATATTTCTTCGGGTTATGATACAGAGTCATTGGACAGCTATGATGGAGATTCTGATGAGCCCGTAAGAAGAAAGAAGTATCCTAGATATAATGAAGCTGGCATGAGTGTTGGTTATGAGTTTCGGCTGGGGACTGAGTTCAAATCTATTGCTGAGTTTAAGGAGGCTATTAAGGAACATGCATTGTTGAATGGGAGGGACATTAGATATGTCAAGAACGATCAGGTTAGATGCAGAGTCAAATGCAATGGTTTAGGCGGAGAGTGTCCATGGATGACATTTGCAAGTAAAGTAGGAAAATCTGGCTGTGTTAGGCTGAAGACATTGAAGAGTAAGCACACTTGTGGGAGGAACTACAGTGGCCGTCTTGCGTCCAGCAATTGGATTGCTAAAAAAATTACTAATAACATAAGTAGAGGAGAAGATATGAAGCTGGGGACTGTAATTCAAACAATTCAAGAAAAATACATGGTAAATATATCTGTGTGGAAAGCTTATTGGGTAAGAAGAAAGGCAAGGGAAGTGGTGCATGGGAAGGCAGTGCAGCAATATGGGAGGATCAGAGACTACTGTGCAGAGGTCTTAAGAGCAAACCCAGGATCGACATTGAAGCTGAAGTTGGATAGACCCTGTCCAACAATCCTACCAAGGTTTGTACGAATGTACATGTGTCTCGATGCTGTGAAGAAAGGATTCCTAGCTGCTTGTAGGCCTATTATTGGACTTGATGGTTGCCATCTGAAGGGTGATCATGGACAACAATTGTTGGTTGCTGTGGGCAGAGATCCTAATGATAACTATTTTCCCCTAGCAGTTGCAGCAATAGAGGCAGAGACTAAGAATTCATGGGTCTGGTTCTTGGAGTTGCTACTTCAGGACATTGGAGACTTCACAAATAAGAAATGGGTCTTTACGTCAGACCAGCAAAAGGCAAGATATTAATTTTAGTTTTCTATGAACTCATTTTTATAATTTTCTGTGAATTTCAATCTTACTTCAGCTGACCATTGATCACTTGGCAGGGGCTGCTTCAAGTATTTCATGAAATGCTTCCGGGAGTGGAGCATCGATTTTGCCTTCAACATCTCTATGCCAACTGTAAGAAGGCTTTTGGTGGGGGAACAGTTTTAAGGGACTTGATACTTTCTACTGCTAAAGCAACTTATGTTGAGGAGTGGAATAGAAAGATGGATCGTTTGAAAGAGGTAAATAAAGAGTGTTATGACAAGTTGGCAGCCCTGGATCCTAAGGTATGGACTAAATCTCACTTCACTCCATATGTCAAGAGTGATATGCTAATGAACAACATATCTAAGGCTTTTAATGGACGAATTCTGGAAGCTCGCGACAAGCCCATTTTGACCATGTTTGAGTGGATTAGATGTTATTGGATGGGGAGGTTTGCTGAGAAGAAGAAAAAGGGAGCTAAGTTCATGGGAAAAATACTGCCTAAGCCTAGAAAGAGGTTAGACATCATATGTAGAAGGTCTATGGAATGGCAACCTAGGTGGGCTGGGGATTTAAAGTATGAGGTTTCACATAAAAATAGGATGATTCAAGAGAGGTTTGTTGTAGATTTGCTAGCCGGTTCATGTAGTTGTAGGTTCTGGGGGCTGGCTGGCATGCCTTGTATGCATGCTTGTTCTGCAATATTCATGAAAGGAGACAACCCTGAGGACTACTGCAGTAACTATTACACACCAGCAGCATATCTGGCATGCTATGGGACAACACTCAATCCAATTAATGGTGAAAATATGTGGCCAAAGGTCGAACTTGAGACAATTAGACCTCCAATTTTCAGAGTCAAGCCTGGAAGACCTAGGAGAGTAAGAATTAGAGAGCACGATGAGGATAGATCACAAACAAAACTAAGAAGGAGTGGAACATCAGTTACCTGCAGCAACTGTGGCCAATATGGACACAATAGGAGACATTGTCCCAATCCAGACATAACAGGTATCTGCCTTTATATCTTGGCTTCCTCATAGTTTGGTAGTTTTGTACTCTTTCACTAAGCATGTGTGTTCTTGTCTTCAGAAAACAACCCTAGATCTGAAACTGTTGCTCCTCAAGGTAGTGCTCCTGCACTTGCTCCTCATGGTAGTGCCCCTGCTCCTACTACTGCTGAAACTTCCACTACTAGATCTGCTACTGTTAGCCAAAGAGGAAGGGGAAGGGGATGTGGCAGAGGAGGATCCAGACCTGGAAAATCTAGATCTGCTACTCCTGCTGCTGCTGTTTCTCAGCCTGCACCTGCACCACCTACATCAGCTACAACTGCTCCACTAGTGACTGCACTAGATCCACCACTGCCTCCACCAGTGACTGCACCAACTCCACCAATGACTGCACCAGCTCCACCACTACCTCCACCAGACCCAAGAAATTCCACAGCTCCACCAGTGCCTCTTCCAGCAGATCCACTACAACCTGCACCAGCTCCAACAAGGTCCACAGCTCCACCACTGCCTAAGACAAAAAAATTTTGTGTGAGGCGCAGTGGAAGACTTAAGATAGGTGTGAGAAAGGCAAAATCTGGACCAACTGAAACCGTAGACCTCACAGCAGATTAGCTTTTTTAAGTAATTAGGACTTAGTGGTATTAGTTTTTTGGCTGTGGATGTAAAGTTTATTATATCCTATGTCCATGTACTGTCAGTGGTTTATGAACCACTTTTGTTTTGTTTTGTTGCTTTTGTTATATTGGGCATGTGGCTAGCTGTTTTGGAGGGACCACTTTGACTATTAATTAATATGAATGTTAACTACTTTACTCTATATTATGTCTACTAGAGCTTTCTGCTATGGGATCAAATGAATACAAATAATTTTTCAAAATCACTTGTCATTGATAAAAAAAAGATGATTACATTCAGCACTAAACACTATTCAAATACACTGCAGATACACTTTTTCTCCTATCTCATCAAACTTAGTTAAACCAATACACTGCAAATATTACAACCAACACACAACTCAATATCATCTTCTGCAATTGTTTCTGCTTCTTCATGTCACTCTCCACTCTGCCAATTTGTTGTTGGAGCAATGTAAAATCAGAATGCAATCTTCCTACACTTGCTTCCATGCGTCCTATCTCTATATTTAATCTATCTATCTTTCTTTCTTGTGCCTTTAGTAGTGCAGCATTCATAGATTCATCCAACCTTACAAAATCTCCACCATGTTTTGAGCATCCCTCCGTTTGATTTCTGTGTTGGGTGCATTGAGATTGAGCCCCAGCCATGTCTTCTTCATCAATCCATTCAAAAAACTTGCATCTTCTACTGGGACACGATATAAATCTTCTATTTGGGTTCATCACAGTACTGGAGGTTCGGAATGTCAGCAGATCTCCACAAAAGCAGTGAGTCCTTCTCCCCTTTCCCATCACCTCTTCCTCTCTATCAATCCACTAAAAAAAAAATTACACTTTGGTAATTTACAACAAGCAACAAATCTCCTACCTGGGCTATTCATAGAGGACGACGAGAGCACCACCATCTCTTCCCCACAGAAGCATCGATGTCTTCTCTTGTTCATACTCCTAGATGTTGAGCTTCCTTCGGACAATTGGGTTGAGTCCATCACAGCTCGAAAAAAACCTTCAACCCTAACAAAGGGACACAGATACTGGAGGAACGCTGTGAGAGATCGTTATCTTCTCTTTCACTCTGACTCTTTAGAACGTTATGAGAGATAAGGGCATTCTAGTAAAATAACAATATTTAACGTCTCTATTCACGCTAAACGTTAGTGGGGACCAATTATAAAATTTAATTTACTTCAGGGACCCAATTACAAACTTTTAAACTGTAGGGACCAATTTGCAATTTCACTGAAAGTGTAGGGACTAACTGTGTAATTTAACCTAAAAAAAATTGACAATATAAAGTGTGATCTCTAACTCTTTATTGCTCCCTCTCTTATATTTATTCTTAGTCCCACTTATAAAATTAATGGTGAAAGATCACATTTTACTTTCTCAATTGTTATCTCAATTGTTAAAAAAAATGGAGAGAAATTCTCATATACCTATATTCTGATTAAAGAAAAAGGCCTGACCTATAATGGTCACACAAAATCAGAATCTTGGCTAGTGTTAGCCATTGATACAATGTAAATGTTCTTATTTCTTGTCCAAAATTTTCATCAAACATTAGCTCGTTTTTATATTAGAACATCTAAATTGTCAGTGTGATGCTTCTCTTCTTGGCACCGGTTTGGAAGCCTCTGCCATAACATTATTAACCTGAAATGGATAACTTAAAGCTTCTAAACCATAACACTGCAGTTTTCTAAATAAAGAAAAAATGCACCAAAAAGATATTGACGTCTAAATAAGCATTAGCTGCTTTCCAACGAAGGAACATCTAATCTAAGGGATTAAAGAAGGGCATTCATTTTGGCTTAACATAAATCGGTTCTTTGTTGCTTCCATTTAAGAAAAAAAACATAATCTTGCGGCCCTATTTAGATAAAGAACATTCTTAACATTCTTGCTGTAACACTTAATTGCTTTGAATACTTCAATTACAATCATTTTAAGAGTATAATACTGTCATACAGGTAAGATTAGTCAAAGTCCCAGAACAAGAGAAGATCAAGAAGATAGACATAGATTAGGAAAGAATATATTTGGAACAAATAAGGATTCGGATTTGACAAACTTGCCTGTATGGGAGGAGGCAAGGATCATCTGATCCACTCAAGCAACGGTGATTGGTAATTGGCAAAGGCAAATCCAAATTTTACCACAAGGGAAGCCAAAAAGAACTTGCATAAGAGATGGACTTCCAAAAGTAAAACTTACTAAGAACAATAATGATAAGGAGACAAAAAAAAAGCCAAAAAAGTCGAAACTTGTCTTATTTAGTATTTATTAATTGTCAACAATTAACAAATACTAAATAAGTCAAGTTTTGGCTTTTTTTGGTCTCCCTAGCATTACCATACTAAGAAATAGAACCATAATTTACTTTACAGAGAGATCAGCATTTAAATATATGAAGGGGTTTATATAAACACAGATACAAAATTATAAACTTGGGAAGAACGCTCCAGCCATTCATTCACTCACAGTCACCGGCCCATACCAAATCTAGTTCTCTCAGGCTATGCCGCTATAGAAACCGAGTTTCAGAATTTAAAACAAAGGGGACATGGTGAGTAAAGCTATTCATCCATTGATCTTTCCAACTACTTCATACTAAAACTGCCAAAATCCCTCATTTCTACTTATCACATTGTAACATTCCTATGCAAATTCGGACCACCCTTTTGAAAGATAGTAGCCAGGAGCTGATGAGGAGCAATAACCAATCAACAAAGAAAGCAGCACATCAAAAACTATGAAGTGAACATAGATAAGTAGCTTGAAGATCACCAAGTTGAAACTTGGAAGCAAATAACCTATCCTCATAAAAAATCTCTAATCATGTCCACAAAATACAAACTAATAAGAACAAAATATTGTAGCATCTATAATTCAAGCATTCCAACCTAGCATTATTGAGAACTATCCAACTCTCCTCAAAATTACTACTGTAACACAGAAAGATACGCATTCGAAGCTGGTAAGTTGAAAAACTACTTCTTACAGGGCTTTATTGATAAATATTTCACATGTTATTCCGTTCCCAAGTTCTGCAATCATGAACCACAAATCCAACAAGACAAAAGTCATAAATATCAAGATGTAATTGCCCCCCTTTTTTTTTAATCAAAAATGAAAATTTTCATATTGCAATGAATTCCATGGAAATTGGAGTTAAAACCCCAGTAAAACCCTTAGTCCTCATGCAATTCTCAAAAATCAACAAAATCCAGCTATAAAAATCACATAGCAGCACAAAATCAAAATCCCTAATTCAAATACTCTTGATGATGTTCCTACTCCGCAAGAACCTCGCGATTGGCGGCGTCAGCATAACGGTGATCGGAACCCTAACCGGGAACAACGCCTTGTTGCATAGCAGAGCGAGCGTGAAGGCGCCGCCGGCAGAGGCAGCGAGCTGCGCGGTCCTACTCCTGGGCTTCTCTTCGTCGTCAGCACCGTTGACCATAACAGGGTCAACGGAATCAACGGAAGAAGAGGAATTAAGGTTAGGGTTATCAGAATTATGGTCTTCTTTATCCGAAACAGCACCCATATGAAACTTTTCGAGCACGGACTCGACGTCAACGTTGTTCCTTATTGCAACGTAGAGGCCACTGATGGAAGCGGCGGAGACACTGCAGTGAACGCCCAATGCTACTTTGCCGTATTTTTTGAAGAGCTCGCGGAACCTACCACCCGCCATTACTGTACTTTTTTTAGGGTTTTGAGTTTCGATCAGGTACGAGGAGGGAGGAATTGGTTATGAAACAGTTCTGTTCTGTTGTCTGTGATTGAGTTGGGTGATGATTCCTTCTTTCGTTCTTCCAAAGAACTGTTAGGAAGATCTGTGTAGGGTTTTGCTGTGCAGGGATGACAAGAAGAAAGGGGTTTTGCATTGTTTTTTTTGGCATCGGAAATTGGGCTTATGGTCGGTTTGGGCTTCAAAGGAGGACGAGGCCTGAATAAACTTAACAAGAATTATTCAACTTGGGATGGTTGACTGGTCAGCTCACTCATCTGCCTTATGTATGCAACAATTTATTGACCCGACAGACTTTTAAATAGAGTTCAGATCCGCGACGAATTAGTTTTGGGCTACTGAATTAAAAGATATTATAGGCATCCCAAAAATGAACAAGAATTAACTCATTTGAAATATTTTTTTTTGTGACAGACTTATTTAAATTGTTCTAGTGGTTAGTTTGCTATTCTACTTAAAATAAGTATCAAAAGTTCAATTCCTACCTTATACATGCAACATACATAGTATTTCTCAATCCATAAATCAAACTGTAAAGGATTTTAGATCAAATTTCTATTTAAAAATTTGCTGCATACACAAGACAATAAGATTTGAGCCTATGAAGTACTAATTCAACTAACCTAAGTTGGTTTGGTCTTTTCTATTTAATTTGACCGAGTCTGGGTTTTAGTTAGTAGTACAAGAAATTTACGTAGTCCACTACATAGGTCTGTTTCAAATTTGGAACCAAGAAATTTCCTCAGTGACCAATTCATCATTACACTAATATTCTACGCTTAAAGTTGGTCCACGACTCAACCAAGAAATTTCCTCAATGACCAAGAAAATAAGAAACTACTACATACACTCTCCCTTAAAAGTTTCTTTGTTGAAATATATATAAGGCACCCAATTGATCATTGCACATGCAAAAAAAATGGTTATTCCAATTGGTATAAGAAAAAATTGGTTCAAATATTTTCAGTATGAAGAAGGAAAAGACACACCAAGTGACATTAGAAACATTCTTCTAATAATCTTCACTTTGGTGGCAGCAGTTACATTCCAAGCTGGGATTAATCCTCCAGGTGGTGTTTGGCAAGATGGTGAGAAAGCAGGAAGAGCAATCTATGCTTCTCAGAAGAAAGCTTATTATGTTTTTCTCATCTTCAACACTCTGGCTTTCTCAAATTCAATCTTGGTAATTCTGTCACTTACACATAAGTTCCCTTTCAATTTTGAGATTTGGGTTGCAACTATTTCTATGGCTGTCACTTATGGTTCCTCTGTTTTTGCTGTCACACCTGGGAATTCTGTTAGATTTCGTTATGTTCTAGTTACTGCTGCTGGTCCATTTGTTTTGAGAATTTCGGCTTCTATTTTTGGCTTATTGTTAAGGAAATATACTCCTCATCACAATGAATTAAGCTTAGGTCATGGTTGATCTTTGTTATGTTGGGTTAATTTTAGATTATAGAATTTGTGGCATGTTGGTTAGTTCTAGGAAGAAAAACAAACCATGAAAGTCATGTGTGGTTGGTGATTCTTGTTACAAAAATTAGTTCATACAATTGCTTCAATGAAGATTTTGTAGTTCACTTGAAGTGCTGGTCACATGGATGGTCTTTGTTACTGCCTTAAATCAATTTAAATTTATCTTATTTTATATTTATTGATTATTTCTAAAATAAATATATAATATTAGATATAATAAGTATATAATTTTAAAGGTTATATTCATAAAATTATAGATGTTAAGTTAAATAAAATAATTTTAAATTATTTTTTCTCTAACATTACTGATATTTCACAATCTCAATTATATCTAGTTGGTTGATCTGATACCAATTGTCAATAAAAAAATGTTAAAAGTGTAGCTGGAATATCTTTTAATACTGTAAATGGAACAGCAATCTACCAGTCACATGTGAAACTGAAAAGTGAAAACTGAAAATTATCCAATATCACATACTATACATTATTGAAAAACAAATAAAATTAAAAAATCACATGATAAGTTGACTGGGCTTAGTCTTCTTTGATAGGATCCATATTTGTTTTGGGTCCAGAAACGCAAGCCTTTTTGTTCTAAATTGTGTCATTCACCAAAATTTTGAAATAAGTTGACATTCTTTTTCTTGCATTTAACCTAATATTCATGAAAAATGTGCAAATAAAGATAAAATTATAAATTTATCCTTTATAATTACATTAATTAATTATAATTTATATATAATATAGATAAGAGTATTAATGTAATTTTATTTTGTTATAATTTTTTCTCTTCTTACTTTTTCTTTCATCCAAACAAAAAAAATATTTTTTCTTTATTTTCTTTCCATTCATTTTTTTTCATTCAAACAAAAAAAAATTATTTTTTTCTTCTCATTTTCTTTTTTCTATGTTTTTTCATCTTATATCCAAACAATGCATTAGTGTTTGAATTTATGAGAAGGATAAAGTACAAAATATCTAAAAGATTTATCTAAACTTATTTTTTTGGTTTCTTACGATATTTTTCAGTGCGATAAGTCAACGACTAATCCGTTCCGATACTAAATTCTATTTAAAAATTTGTTATTAGTCGATGAATTGCTGTATCCACAAAACGGAATTCGAACCCTCACACTTAGTTAGCTACCCTAAACCAACCAAACTTGGTTAGATTTATAGCAAACTCATTTCCAAAGCAATCGTGTACGGTTCAATTCATAGGGTGCCCCTTCATGGCTTTATAATTTTATATGTGGCACTCTCATTTGGTCAATTAAATATGGCTACGCTAATGTTTGGTTAATGAATAACAATCGGAAAGGTTCATATTGCGGTGGTTTCAACCACCATCATCATAGCCAAAGAACTTTAGCAAACATTGGCTATCGTAATTAATATCTACTATAGCAATGTTATTTTCCAACGATTGCAAAACCAAACTTTGAGCCATGGAAAAAGAAAAAGACAGAAAACCAAACGTGACTTAATATAATTCAAGGGAAGTCGTTTCCACCAATTAAATTCTATATCTTCCGTCTCATTAAAACTAGAGTTTATATGATTTAATTATTTCTAACATGTGAAAGTTAAGCAACCATTTTCCTAGAATTCTTTTTCCATCACGCAAATCCATCAATTGCCGAAAACAATAGCTATACCCATTGCAGTAGAGAAATGTTATAGGCATTAGGCAAACCCTTTAAAAAATATAGAGAAAATGATAAACAGGTCCTTGACTTTTTGTTCGCAGACATTTTCGTCCCTGATCATTGAAAAATACTTTTAAGTCCCTGACCTTCACAAAATTTGGATGAATCAGTTCCTCTATCCAAATGCCTCCGTCAGGGACTGATCCGTCCAAATATCTCCATCAGGGACTGATTCGTCCAAATTTTGTAAAGGTTAGGGACTTAAAAGTATTTTTCAATGGTCAGGAACGAAAATGTCTGCAGGACAAAAGATCAGAGACCTATTTGTCCTTTTTTCAAAAATATTTGTTATTAGAAATAATAAATAAATTAGTAAGTTTTGAATTTTTATTTTTGTAATTTTCTTTAAAAAAAT
>NC_029788.2:124643047-124643775 GCF_000816755.2 Arachis ipaensis
TTTTTCTCATGAATTTGGCTAATTTTTTTTTTTAAATACTTGGTGGGAATATTTAATTGAAAATCAATGATGACAAGGACTTAGAATTTGATAATAAGTATGTAATGAGTGATGAAAATCATAATAATTAAAATGATAGTATTTTAATTATATTACATATCTTCGCGTATTTAGATAACTTTTCTGTGTTTAATAATCAGTCACCCCTCACCAATGGTGGTGTTATTGGAATAGCTTATAGATCCAGCAAGAGAATATATATATATATGTGGAAAGAAGCTGATATAAGTGAGAACACTTAAATATGGAATGGTAATATAATAAGAGCATGCAATGCAGCAAAATATTATGTAGAATAAGCTCGTTTGACCATTATCTACTTCTATTTTTTATTTATACTAAAGATAGTAAGGTTGGAATTATTTTTTTAAATAATATTTTTGAATATGAGAGTTAAATATAAAATATTTTAGACTCGAACAAAATAAATAAAAGGCAAGCAAGACTAGTTTTTAGTTCATTAGTTTCAAAGCAAAAAAGCTTGCCAGTAAATTAAAACATATATACTTATATAGTGTCGGTTCCTCATTCAATCATTCACTTTTAGTTGAATTAAATTAAAATAGAAATGCAAAGCTCCCAAACGTAGCGTCGGCATTGAAAATTATTAGAAGAGGCTGAGCTGTAAATAGAATAGGAAGTGAGTTTGGCTAACTCGTAAATCAACT